>NC_069501.1:714975838-715058338 GCF_027579735.1 Bombina bombina | reverse complement strand
GGACAATAAAGGTTATGAATGAAGATTATGTATTCAAGGAGTCCCTATCTCTGAGACTCAGGGGCTGAAAACAGCCAACAAATGAAGCTGTCTGACATTAGGTTGCGCCTATTCCTTAAAGGGATATTAAACAATAAATGCATGCTAGACATGATGATGTATTCAAATCAAATAATATGCAGCTGTATTTTTACCATTATTTAAGTTTCAATATTGACAATATAAGCCAATATAAGTGTAAAGGTTGAGTTTCTATAAAGTACTCTAGATTCTATAAAGTAATGAGAGCCGCCATGTCTAGTTTTCTATGTATCTCTGTCTTCTGCTAAGAACAATTAGGGAAAGATATGTATACCAGGCAAGAAAATAGAGTTTGTGTTTGGATATTCTATTGTATTGCCTGTTTTAAATCTGTCTAACTTTTTGCAGCAGGATAGTGAGATAAAGCTAAAACTTAAGTGTAGACATGGTGGCGTCCGTTACTTTACAGAAACTCAGTGGAACTTAAAAAAACACAAATTTTCAGAGTTAAATTAAAGGAAAGGGGGACAAAATAAATAATGAAAGTATATTGCAAAGTTTTTTTAACTACACATAATTAAGCATTTATAATGCATTACTAATGAAACTTTTGACCCTGTTTTTAGTAAAACCGGAAATTAAAATGTACTTCATTAAAAAAAATAAAAAAAAATACAGAACTTTACAGTACAACAAAAAGAAAACTTGCACATGTGATCATTGGCACAAAGAAAAAGATAATTGCAATCAATAGCCCTGCTCATAAAGGAACAAAACCACTGAACCAACTGCATTATATATTTTTATTTGCACCCTATTAAAAGAAAAAGAAATGCACTGAAAATATCAGTAACAAAAATGCTTAAGGGACAGTCTAGTCTAAATTAAACTTTAGTGACTCAGATAAGGCATGCAATTTTAAACAACTTCCAGTTTACGTCCATCATTGAATTTGCTTTGTTCTCTTGCTATTCTTTGTTGAAAGCTAAACCTAGATAGGCTTATGTTCAATTTCTAAGCCCTTGAAGGCCGCCTCTTATCTCACAGCTAGTCAGTGCTAGTTCATGTGTACCATATAGAAAACATTGTGCTCTCTCCCGTGGAAATATTTATGAATCAGCACTTATTGGCTAAACTGCAAGTCTGTCAAAAAGAACTGAATAAGGGGGCAGCCTGCAGAGGCTTAGATACAAGGTAATCACAGAGGTAAAAAGTGTATTAATATAACTGTGTTTGTTATGCAAAACTGGGGAATGGGTAATAAAGGGATTATCTATCTTTTAAAACAATAACAATTCTGGAGTGGACTGTCCTTTTAAGGTTTCCTAATATTAAAGGTACAGTAAAGGCCTTGTTATTACAAGACTAATCAGTTGTCTTGTTACAGAATAAAATATAAGCCAAGTATTAACACTTTGTTTGCTGCAATTGTTTATCAATAGGTAAACTCAAACTACCATGGTTATTAATAAAAAGTGAATGTAGCAGCTTTAGCCTTAAGAAGTCAGAAGGGTGCATTTACAGATCTAAAAATTAGAAAACCCACAAATGTCAGAAAAGTATATTCATATAACAGTGATGGTTATGTAAAACTGGGGAATGGGTAATAAAGGGGATTACCGTTTTCTCCACAGAATATTTTGCCAGCCTGGTGGGATTATGAAGTAGTCAGGTGTGAGCAGTATAATATTTTCTAATATTATATAATTTTTTGCTATCCAAAGCACAAATTAATTGCATAATTTAACATAAATGTATTTTATGATAGTTTGTGCAGTTAGCTAATTTTAGCGTAATATTGGCTAAAATGTTAACTGGGGGGGGGGGTCAGTAAAATCAGCTGGGTGGTGCACCCGCTAAAAAGGTCCTGGGGAGAACACTGGATTATTTATCTTTTTAAACAATAAGGATTTTCGGGTAGACTGTCCCTTTAAGGATCAGCAACGCACTACTGGAAGCTAACTGAACACATTGGGCGAGTCAATGACAAGAGGAATATATATGTACAGCCACCAAAGAAGCACTTAGCTCTCAGTAGTGCATTGCTGAGCCTACCTAGGTAGGCTTTTAAACAGATGATTCCAAAACAAAGAAACTGGAAATTCTATGCCCTACTGAATCATGAATAGTTACATTTTGACTTTACTGTAGCTATTAGATAGATAATACCTTTATTGCCCATTCCCCAGTTTGCATAACCAGAACTGTTATATTAATATACTCTTTACCTCTATGATTACCTGTATCTAAGCCCCTGCAAACTGCCTCTTATCTCAGTGCTTTTTACAATCTTGCATTTTAGTCAATCAGTGCTCGTTCTTGCATAATAACTATTATCATTCTTCACATGAGTAAGCACAAAGTTAACTGACACACATGAACTAGCACTGTCTAGCTATTGTGTAACATTTAAAAAGCACTGAAATAAGGGGTGGACTGTCTAGCTATTGTGTAACATTTAAAAAGCACTGAAATAAGGGGTGGCATGCTGGGGCTTAGAAACAGGCAAACAGAGGTTATAAAGTACATTAATATAACAATGCTGGTTATGCAAAGCTGGACAATGCGTAGTAAAGGCATTATCTATCTTTTTAAACAATAAAAAAATCAAGTAGACTGTCCCTTTAAACAAAACCATAGGATACTGATCCTTATCACCTGCATTCAATGTATATTAGTCACAATCAGATTTCATTAAAGGGACCATTGCTTTAACTCCAAGTTGAATGTTATAAATCTGAAATTTAAAGGGATATGAAACAAAAAATAAATAAATTGGTGATTCAGACAGAGCATAAAATTTAAAAATAGTTTCCAATTTATTTCTATTATCAAATTTGCTTTGTTCCCATGATATTCTGTGTTTAAGAGATACCTAGGTAGGCATCTGGACTACTCCATGGCAGGAAATAGTGCTGCCCTCTAGTGCTCTTGCAAATGGATAACATTCCTGCAAACTGCTGCCATATAGTGCTCTAGAAATGGACTGGCTCCTAATCATATGTCCCTGGTTTTCAAAAAAAGATACCAAGAGAACAAAGAAAAATTATAATAGTAGAAAAGTAGAAAGCCGTTTAAAATCACAGGCTCTATCTGAATCATGACAGACAAAAATTTGAGTTTCATATCCCTTTAATTAAATAGGGTTCTGTGTCTTTATATGAACTACGTCAAAAAGACTAGTGTGTTTTTCCCAGTCACACACCATGTTCTAAAGGCAACATATTCCATAGAGCTGTACAGTGTGATCCAATACATACATATGCTTGCTAACATAAAGCAGCTGCACATATCTCTTGCAAACCAAGCCTCTTGCTTGGTGTTGGATTACTCTTTTGGATGGGATTAGACCACTGGCTTCCCCAACAGGTCAGGTTTTCAGGATTACCTTGGATGAGAGCAGGTCAAATAACCATTGTTAGTAATCAGCTGATTATTTCACCTGTGCTCTAGTTCAGATATCCTTTAAAATGTGGCCTATTAGAGAGTCCTGAGGGCAGGTTTGAAAACCAGTGGATTAGACTAATGTATTTCAGGAATATACCTCTCTGTAAAGGGAACATACTGACTACTTCCTGTTGTGTGTGTTCTTGCCCTTAACAAATAAGAAATTCATGCGTATACAGTATTAGTAATGGTTCTCCCCGGTAAATGCTAAATTCTCAAAACATATTAAATGCAACAGGGCAATTCACTTTACAGAGGCCTCGGTCTATTAGAACCAGACAAGGGGCCACTTGCGGTAATCAGCTATTTACAGAGCCGGATTTCATCTTGTGAAAGTGCAGCATACTAAGATATGGATTTGCACAGATGTTATCGTGTGCTGCACTTTCACAAGAAGAAATACGGCTTCGAAAAGAGTAGAATGCCACGAGCAACACACTTTCTTGCGCATTCAGCATGTCTAATTAGCACCCTGGTAAGGTTTCATTATTCTCCTATAATCATATGTGGTACTTTATGCTTTTGTGGTTATGTGAATTTTATCTAAGTACAAGTATTAGGAAAGCCAAAAATAAACATATAATTCAGACAGACAAAGCATGTCATTTTAAAGGGATATTAAACAGTCTGTTTCGTTGTTGTAATAAAAAAAAGTGCTAAAGTGGTGGGTTATACTTAAAGGGACACTGAACCCAAATATTTTCTTTCGTCATTCAGATAGAACATGCAATTTTAAGCAACTTTCTAACTTACTCCTATTATCAATTTTTCTTTGTTCTCTTGCTATCTTTATTTTTTAAAAAAAAGGTATCTAAGCTAAGGAGCCAGACAATTTTTGGTTCAGACCATGGGCAGCACTTGTTTATTGGTGGGTGAATTTATCCACCAATCAGCAAGAACAACCCAGGTTGTTCACCAAAAATGGGCCGGCATCCAAACTAACATTCTTGCTTTTCAAATAAAGATATCAAATAAAGATATCTAATTTACTCCTATTATCAAAGAACATTTGATAATAGGAGTAAATTAGAAAGTTGCTTAAAATTGCATGCTCTATCTGAATAGCAAAATAAAAAAATTGGGTTCAGTGTCCCTTTAATAGAAATCATTGCAAAATATATAATTCATAATTTTAAAAGAATTTTATCTTTTATTTCTTTTGTTTTAAACTTCGCTTGTGCAGTGCCCATTACTTCCTTTTACAGCAATACAAGGAGGTTGGGGTCTCTACAAGAAGCTTATCTAGCGTAATGTCAAATCTTCTAGAGTAACAAACTAGTTTACTATTTAAATAATGCTAGGGGGACAGTAAGTCTTTTTTGCTCATGCTCAGAAGTGGGAGAATGCAGTGGCTACAGTGAGAAATTCTAAGTGCTCAATTTGCAAGAAAATAAGTAAGTTGTTTGCTGTTTTTTTTGTTATTTTTTACACAATCTGTTTATTTTTATGTTTACTAAAGAAGCACTTTCATATCAAATTTACATTGTTCTCTTGGTATCCTGTACTACTGGGAACTAGCTGGTGATTACTCACATTCGTCTCTTCTTATTGGATCGTCAGATGTGTTCATTTGCAGGGCTTAAACACAGTTATATACAAGCAGTAGTGTACAACATTATAACATTCTCTTTTTGCACTTGTATATCCCTTTAATAGGAAATTCTAATTCAATAATAAGATTATCTAATTCATTAAAGTGAAGGTAAAGTTAAACGTTGTGTAGTAAATAAATATATATATCATTGAAAATTAATAGTACTTTCATTCATCAGTTTTTTTATATCGTAATATTACCTTCGATATATTATATTATTTGCATCTATCCGGCTCCCTGAAAATCAACCCGTTATAATTTTTTTTCTTCTAAACAACGTTGTTTCAAGAGCCAATTGATTCTTTGGCCGTTAGGCGGCCTTCAAATGACGTAAGCATGCTTTCGGTCAATATGCGCATGCGTAGCATTTTGTAGTTCTTTGTAGTTCTTCGTTCATCCACGTTTTTGCGCATGCGCACTTCAAAATTTAGTTGTCAAGCATAGTGAAAGCTCATCGCAACTTGCGATACAGAGGGCACAGACCACGTTTAACGCATGCGCAATGTTGAGGGTGTAGTAAGGATGCGCATGTGCGGTGAGAAGATGCTCGATGAGCACGAGCTTGGATGACACGTATAGAGCGGGTGGGACCGCTCTATACGCCACTGTCTCAGAAATCAGAAAATGCAAGATGGGAGGAGATTAGGAACGCAACGGTAAATAACATTTAGTTTTAAAAGTATATAAATAACAAATCTTTTATTAAAAAAAACTAGCGACTGGATTTTACACTATAAAAGGAATCTAAAGATTAATTTGCAATGTAAAAAATTTACCTTCACTTTAAAGCATTTTCTTACTACAAATTTTGTTTAACCCCCACAAAAGGGTTAACAACAGGAACCTCAATACATGTGATCAGCATATGGCTGGTGAGCCAATGAAGATCAGCATATGTACATAGTTGTCAATTACAAGCTGTGTCTTGCTCAGTGTAGCTTCGGGGCTCCCCAATTTTAGTTAAACCATTAGTTGGGATTAAACACATAAAAATGTTCTAATTTGTTAGAATCTGACAAATCCTAGCATTTCATTACCACGCTAGAATGTCCCTTTAACCTGCTTGTACCAATTTCCCATTGAGACATTTTTATGCTCGTGTCAGTTCTGTGATGTATTGGTACTGAATATGTTAATACATAAACGAGTGCTACAAGAAACAAATTTGTTTTGCTTGAATTGCATGTATGTATGTGTTTAATCCGTACGCTTTACACAGCTTTATTCAAAATATCACAAAGTCATTTGTGCCACTTTTCCAATGCTTTCATTACGTATGCTCAGGATAATAATACAATCTCTTCTGGCTGGATCAACAATTAACAAGAAAATGCAGTTTAGATTAGCGCTGTCAGAAATAGTCACCCGGTAATTAGCTTCTGCAACCACATAACAGGCAACTGCTGATATCAGAAAGACAAGCAGCGTTTAGGGTTTTCACAGCATACGAGACCAGACACAAAACATTTATAAACAGACGACGCATGTCAATGGAAAAAAAAAAAGAAAAGAATCCAGAGTCTGAAATAGCGTGCAAAATAATTGTGCGGCCTACTGTGCTGCTACTGAAATCGCTGCTCAATAAGCACTCAAGGAGTGGGGATGGAGTAAAATGAAGACTGGAGAAAGCAATAAAGGGAAATGTTACTAAACAAGTTCATTTGCTGGATAGGACAAGAATACATATTTTATTCACTTAAAAAAAAAAATTGTGTGGCATCGTTTTTCTGAGGTACAAATGACAAAAGTGCTCAAGGGTGTATCAGTGTTTCAAGCTAAAAGCATAGAAGTGCACACCAATTTTACATTACAATTCAATAGTATGTGTGTTGTGTTACAAAATATTATAGACCACAGAATGTAAAAATCAAAATTACACTTTAAAGGGATACTAAACCCAAATGATTTCTTTCATGATTCAGATAGAGCACGGAATCTTAAAGGGACATAAAACAAGTTGGGAAAGAGACAAATATAATAATATGTACTTTAATTACTTTACCTGCACATTTATACTGCAGTGCCTCGCCATTAACCCGTTCTTTTAAGTTTCCGAATTGTACAGCTCTAACTAACTTTGTAATTTACTCCTATTATCAATTTTTATTTGGTCTCTTGGTGTCTTTATTTGAAAAGCAGGAATGTAAGCTAAGTAGCCGGCCCATTTTTGGTTCAGCAGCTGGGTAGAGCTGGCTGATTGGTGGCTAAAAGTAACCACCAATCAGCAAGCACTTTCCAAGAAATTAACTTGCTTTAATTGTATTTAAGAACTGTTTAAAAAAATATTTAACTGAATCACTTTAGATGTGTGGCAATCTACCCACCAAAGGGACATGAAACCCAACATTTTTCTTTCATGATTTAGGTAGAACATACAAATTTTAAACAACTTTAAAATTTACTTCTATAATCAAATTTGCTTCATTCTATTGGTATCATTTGTTGAAGGAGCAGCAATGCACTACTGGTTTCTATCTGAACACATGGGTGAGCCAATGACAATTGGTCTCTATATTATATGCAGCCACCAATCAGCATCTAGAACATAGGTTCTTTGCTGCTCCTGAGCTTACTTAGATAAACCTTTCAGCAAAGCATAATAAGAGAAGGCAGCAAATTAAATAATAGAAGTAAATTGGAAAGTTGTTTAAAATGGTGTGCTCTGTCTAAATCAAGAATGTCTAATAATGACTTTACTGTCTCTTTAAGGTTGAGATAATGACTACACCAAGATAAGACTCGCACTAAAAACATGTAACCTGGTCTTTGCTAGAAGCGCTGCAGAAACGTTGGAAGAGTTCACCAGAATAATGGCCAACCGGAAAGGAAGAGCAACAAACAAGAAATTAAAAAGTCTCTGACATAACAGGCACTTGGCTAAAAGAGTGATTTCTGTCTCGGCTGCAGTTAGGCGTACTGTTCCTTTAAGGAGCCCTAGAAGATCAATTAGGCCTTAATTGCAGTAGTCTATATAAGCTCTGTGCTTGTAGCATGTGGTTGCTTGTGTAGTGAGTTAATGAACCTCTTACTCTGGAAATTACTTCTTGGACATACTGGTTTGACTTCTTTTCTCCCCGACTATGCTTTAACCTCTTGTTTGTGAAAGGCTAAGGGCTCCATTTATCAAGCAGCGGATTCTGCTTCGGAGGCCCATCATTTCAGGCTCATCTGAAACGGAAGTTAAGAAGCAGCAGTCATAAGACCGCTGCTCCTTAACCCGACTGCCATTGAAATCATCCGGATCCGATCGGGATGATTGACAGCCCCTGCTAGTGACGGCTTTGGCTTGTCTGTGGTCTCTGCATTTGTTAAATGATTTTGCGCTGCTTTTCCCTGTGAGGCCTTCACCCGGACTGTCTGACTAAGTTTACCTTTACCCTGGATACCTCTGCTATCAGAAGATCTGCATTAAATAATTTATGCAAGCTGCATTCGTCTGGATGGTGAGACTAAATATATACAAAGGTATGTCTTTATTTGATATTCAAATTTATAAACGTAGTTACTTTCTAGTACTAAGTTGTTGCTTGTTTTGTAGGAGCGGATTAAATTTCTAGAGAGAGTTCTCTACTAAGTTTATTCTCATTGCCTCTGTTGAAACACTGTGTTGTTAACGTTCAGTGCATCAGTAAGAGTTTGTGGTGGGCTGGGTCTCTCTGCTATACATTTGAAACAACAGCACTACACCTGACACTGAGAAGACGCATGCTCAAACAGGAAAGCTCTTTGTTGTTTGTTATAGTCTCTAACAGAAAGAGGAGAAACACAAGCCTAAATCAAATCTACATTGGTCAATTGATCATAGTCTATGTCTTTCAAAAAACTGCTTAGACTTTAAGACTACAATAGGCAAATTATACTATTTCTTGGGAACAAAGAAAAACAGCTGGAAACAGCACTGTCAGGTCTATAAGATTATAAAACCCAAAATGCAATCCCTTTTCACCGGGTCCCGAGGAACCTGTAAGAACCTTGTAGGAGGATGACTGTTGAAACTCTAAACTGTATCCCAGAATATGGTCTTCTACCCAAGGATGAGAAAGATTTGAAGGTTGTTTGCCAATAAAAGTCTCAACCTCCCATAGAGGGACTGATTATCAGGCCTAATGCTTTCCCGGGAGATATGAACGTTAAAGAGTATTGTCTCTGCCCCTGTATATTGCCTATGAAAAAATATATATTAGGAGTGTCTTGGTCTTGTTTTTATAGTTCTGGGAAATATAATAGCATTTATCATCAGAAAAGATCAGAAATAAGATATTACCAGTATAATAAATGACAGAAATAATGAATTAAGAACAATCATCAGCACTTCATTGCTTAAAGACCTGTGACTATGAATAGCACTAACTGTAGAGTTAGAGCAGAATAAGTGTAAAGAAAAAAATCACAGTCTAAGTAATATCTATCTGTAAAGAATTAACCTATTATCAATAAAACTAATTAAACAGGTCTTAAACCAAAACACAGGCCCTAGTAACCAGTGGCCTATAAAAAAAAACTTTTTACATAACCTCTCCTCCTTATGACTGCAGGTTCTCACAAGAGAACCTGCAGTCACTATTTATTAAGCAGCGGTCATCAGACTCTTCCCTACCCTATTTTCCACCTCTTAGGTGGAGAATTTCAACCTCCCCGATCTCGTCTGACCGGGAAGATTGACAGCTCCTGCCCACACTTGATTGGACCCTTCCCATATTGAGCATGCTGTTCTGTGGGGGTGGGTCATTTCTCCTATCTTTATCTGAGCCAAATATGCAATTTTAAAAGGGACCTGAAACCCATTTTTGTTTCTTTCATGATTAACCCCTTAATGACCAGACCATTTTTCAATTTTCTTACCCTTAATGACAAAGGCTATTTTTACATTTCTGCTGTGTTTGTGTTTAGCTGTAATTTTCCTCTTACTCATTTACTGTACCCACACATATTATATACCGTTTTTCTCGCCATTAAATGGACTTTCTAAAGATACCATTATTTTCATCATATCTTATAATTTCCTATAAAAAAAATATAAAATATGAGGAAAAAATTGAAAAAAAACACACTTTTTCTAACTTTGACCCCCAAAATCTGTTACACATCTACAATCACCAAAAAACACCTATGCTAAATAGTTTCTAAATTTTGTCCTGAGTTTAGAAATACCCAATGTTTACATGTTCTTTACTTTTTTTGCAAGTTATAGGGCCATAAATACAAGTAGCACTTTGCTATTTCCAAACCCCTTTTTTTCAAAATTAGCGCTAGTTACATTGGAACCCTGATATCTGTCAGGAAAACCTGAATATCCCTTGACATGTATATATTTTTTTTTAGAAGACAACCCAAAGTATTGATCTAGGTCCATTTTGGTATATTTCATGCCACCATTTCACCGCCAAATGTCATCAAATAAAAAAAAAAGTTCACTTTTTCACAAATTTTGTCACAAATGGTTGTAAATGCTTCTTTGGGATCCCCTTTGTTCAGAAATAGCAGACTTATATGGCTTTGGGGTTGCTTTTTGGTAATTAGAAGGCCGCTAAATGCTGCTGCGCACCACACGTAAATTATGCCCAGCAGTGAAGGGGTTAATTAGGTAGGTTGTAGGGAGCTTGCATGGTTAATTTTAGCTTTAGGGTAGTGTAGTAGACAACCCCAAGTATTGATCTAGGCCCATTTTGATATATTTTATGCCACTATTTCACCGCCAAATGCGAGCAAACAATTAAAAAAAAATTCATTTTTCACAATTTTAGGTTTCTCACTGAAAGTATTTACAAACAGCTTGTGCTATTATGGCATAAATTGTTGTAAAAGCTTCTTTGGGATCCCCTTTGTTCAGAAATAGCAGACATATATGGCTTTGGCATTGCTTTTTGGTAATTAGAAGGCTGCTAAATGCTGCTGCGCACCACACGTAAATTATGCCCAGCAGTGAAGGGGTTAATTAGGTAGGTTGTAGGGAGCTTGCAGGGTTAATTTTAGCTTTAGGGTAGAGATCAGCCTCCCACCTGACACATCCCACCCCCTGATCCCTCCCAAACAGCTCTCTTCCCTCCCCCACCCCACAATTGTCCCCGCCATCTTAAGTACTGGCAGAAAGTCTGCCAGTACTAAATAAAAGGAGTTTTTCTTTTTTTTAATAAAAAAAAATAAAATGTTTTAGCTGTGATGGACCCCTGCCTTAGCCCCAACCTCCATGATCCCCCCCCCCAGCTCTCTAACCCTCTCCCCTACCTAATTGCCGCCATCTTGGGTACTGGCAGCTGTCTGCCAGTACCCAATTTGCCCCAAAAACAAAAGTATTTTTTTCTCTTTTTGCAATTATTAATGTTTTCTGTAGTGTAGCAGCCCCGCACAATACCCCAACCCCCTCCCCCTCCCAGATCCTTATATATTTATTTTTTTTAAATCTCTTCCCTCCTCATTGGTGTCAGTGGCCAGCTAATCGCGTGCACGCGCGCCCCCGCACGCTCCCGGCACCCGGCGTGCACATTGCACTTACAGGAACCGGATGCCGGGTAGCGATGGGCCGCCCACCCGCCTCCCTGTTATGCTCCCACCCACCAACGAACCGGCACCATCGCTACCGGTGCAGAGAGGGCCACAGAGTGGCTTTCTCTGCATCGGAGTCTTCTAAAAAGGTATTGCAGGATGCCTCCATATGGAGGCATCACTGCAATACCCTGAGAGCTGCTGGAAGCGATTGCGATCGCTTCCAGCACTCTGTTAGACAACTGACGTACCAGGTACGTCTATTGTCATTAACTGGTTGTTAATGCATGACGTACCTGGTACGTCAGTTGTCATTAAGGGGTTAATATAAAGCATAAAATTTTAAACAACTGTCTAATTTACCTATGTTTTTTCATTAGCGTTGTTTTTTTATTATCCTTTGTTGAAAAGCATACCTAGTTAGCATTTAAAGCAGCGATGTACAGCTAGGGGCTAGCTGCTGATTGGTGGCTGCAGGTAAATATTTATTGTCATTGGCTCACTATATGTGATTAAGCCAGCGCCCAGTAGTGCATTGATGCTCCTTCAACAAAGCAGAACAAGAGAATGAAGCAAATTTGGTAACAGATGTAAGCTGGAAAGTTATTTCAAGTTGTATGTTATATCTGAATTAAATCAAATGCATTTTTATGAGTTTCATATCCCTCTAATGCTTCAGAGTTCCAACACTGCTTAAAGGGACAGTCAAGTCCGAAATAAACGTTCATGATTCAGATAGGGCATGTAATTTAAAACAACTTGACAATTTAGTTTTATCACCAATTTTGCTTTGTTCCCTTGGTATTCTTAGTTGAAAGTTAAACCAAGGTAGTTTCATATGCTAATTTCTTAGACCTTGAAGGCCGCCTCTTATATGAATGCATTTTGACAGTTTTTCACCACTAGAGGGCGTTAGTTCATGTGTGTCATATAGATAACATTGAGCTCACACACGTGAAGTTACCTAGGAGTCAGCACTGATTGGCTGAAATGCAAGTCTGTCAAAAGTTATTATAACTGTGTTGGTTATGCAAAACTGAGGAATGGGTAATAGCTTAAATTATGCTTACCTAATAATCTTCTTTTCTTCAGACGGGGAGAGTCCACAGCTGCATTCATTACTTTTGGGAATTCAGAACCTGGCCACCAGGAGGCGGCAAAGACACCCCAGCCAAAGGCTTAAATACCTCCCCCACTTCCCTCATCCCCCAGTCATTCTGCCAAGGAAACAAGGAACAGTAGGAGAAATTTCAGAGCGAAAAAGGTGCCAGAATAACAAAACACAAAAATTACAGCCGCCCCATACAAAAACGCGGGCGGGGAGCTGTGGACTCTCCCCGTCTGAAGAAAAGAAAATGATCAAGTAAACATAATTGAAGTTTATCTTCATAAACGGGGAGAGTCCACAGCTGCATTCACTACTTTTGGGAAAACAATACCCAAGCTATAGAGGACACTGAATGCAAAACGGGCGGGTACAAAGGCGGCCCCTTCTGAGGGCACCACAGCCTGAAAAAAACCAAACTCCCGACAAGAAACCTGCTTCACTAGAAGCCGAAGGGACAAAAAGAAACAGCCCAAGTAACTGCTCAACAGTTAGAACTAGCAAGGCCTTTTCTAGACACCGCTCAGGTTTTTAAACTCGACCGGACCAAAAAGCCCCTGAGGAAACAAAGTCCTGCAGGTACTCAGCCCGCAAAACAAACTCACCCCCTATCATAAGTAAGGGGAACATCCACATTCCCCCAGAAGGGAAGAAAAAGGACTCAGATAAGAGACTAGGGCAAAATAAACCCCAAAGGTAACTCCAAAAGAGTAACCCAGAATGAAACAATGCAAAACCATTGAAAAAACCCTACCGCCCGACAGGGCAAAGTGAGAAATCCCTATCTGCATAGAAACCAAGGATTAATTAATGCCCTGAGACTGAAAGGGAGAAGGAAACCCCCTTCCCTACACAGAGTGCCAAGTCGCACCCAGGAGAGAACAACCAAAGACAAAATTGTCTCCGGAAGCCGCTGAAACAGTATAAAAATATCTGATTATACTCCTCCAAAGCCGCAGGCGTCCTGCAGCAACGGAGGACTTAGCAGCCCAAGTCGCCAACCCTAGGCATTAGGTTGCACAGGATCATCCTCA
The DNA here is from genome assembly GCF_027579735.1 of Bombina bombina. NCBI lineage: Eukaryota > Metazoa > Chordata > Amphibia > Anura > Bombinatoridae > Bombina > Bombina bombina. The sequence continues at coordinate 715,044,654 of NC_069501.1, read as the reverse complement.
AAGAAGCAGGACTCCAAGAGTGCAGAACAACTCCTTCCAAAATAGGAAAAAAGAGACCAGAACCTGGAAAAACAGTAGAGAAACTACCTGCCTCCTCTTAAGAAAGGCTCACAATATCAAACTATGATACACGGCCAAAGATCAATAGATCTGACAGATCCCTGACCCTCGCTCCGGGCAACGGACCAGCACCAAAAGTCACTGATAATGCCCAAAAGGACAAAGGAAATAAAATTCCCCGATCATCAAGACTTCCATGAAGGAAAAAGGAGGGAACCAGCCCCACAAAAAAAGCTTGGGTCCAGGACCCAGACGCAGCCCCTTTTCCGAAGACTAAGGGTACTCCCAAAGAGAGACCCTCAACTGAAAAGTACAGAGATTGCATATCACAACAAATTCATCCATTCACTCTGACATCCTGGACCCAAGGCAGGGGGAACACCCCCACTGAACAGAGGAAGAAAAGTACCTCCCATCATCAGTTGGATACTATGGATAAAGATGCCTTAGGCAAGGGTATTTGCAAGACCAGCATAATGAAATTACAGCCACAGCTGTATTTAAACTCTTGACCTTCAGGATTCAAGGAAGCATAGACCGCCACTAAGCCATGGTGGGACACCATCCACATCCACCCCAAGGATGGAAAACGAAACCAGCACAGCACCTCCGCACACCAGCACAGCACAGCCACACACAGCATGGAGCGTAAGCTGTAGGCAGACTCAACAGGTCAAGTAACAATGACAAAAACATCTGGCCACTACGGCCGTTCCAGTAGAAGACGAATTCTTCAAGAAGAGAAAAATATGTGCCGATAGGAACCGAAGATGTTCCGGAACCGGGAACAGGGCCGTCCCAAACCACTCACAGGGATCTGGAACAGAACTCCAAAAAGTCCAGTCAAAGACAAGGACCAGGACAAATAAACCCGGATACCAAGAACTCGGAGCCGGCTTCCAAACGTACTACCCCCTGAGGAATCACTGGGTTACCTCTCCGGAGCAGACTTCACATCCCAGGCGATGCATCACAGTTAAATCAAAGCCACCTTGGACACTGAACTCTCACGTAAGAGTCTGAGACACAGAGTGCTTAAAAGGGACAGTCTACACCAGAATTGTTTAAAAAGATAGATAATCCCTCTATTACCCATTCCCTAGTTTTGCACAACCACCACAGTTATATAAATACACTATTTACCTCTGTGATTAACTTGTATCTAATCCTCTGCAAACTGCCCCCTTATTTCAGTTCTTTTGACAGACATCTATTTTAGCCAATCAGAGTTGGCTCACCTGAACTCCACCTGCGTGAGCACAGTGTTATCTATATGACACACGTGAACTAACACCCTCTAGTGGTGAAAAACTGTCAAAATGCCCTGAGAGAAGAGGCGGCCTTCAAGGGCTTCGAAATTAGCATATGAACTTCCTAGCTTAGCTTTCAACTAAGAATACCAAGAGAACAAAGCAAAATTGGTGATAAAAGTAAATTGTTTAAAATTACATTCTCTATCTGAATCATGAAAGTTTATTTTGGACTAGACTGTCCCTTTAAGACACCCACAACGGGAAACAACTCTCAAATTAAAAAGGGTGCTAGGCAATTATGAGAGCCACACAGCCATACTGGTTGACCCTAAGGCACTAGGGACAACAGCACTAAGTCAAAGACTAAGGGAACGTCAAGCGAACAGAGCTCAACCCCAGATATTCAGGTTTGAACATAGGACCATAGTCTCCAAGATCCTCTCAGGATCCTTCTCCTCGAAGCCCCTACAGTTCAAGGAATAATGAATCAACTTACATTCTAACCTCAGACTGGTAAAAACCTAAAAATGTTTAAGCAGGGGCAAAAACAGTAAAAGGGAACACCCTAATCTGCAAACTCCAAAAATATGGGGGCAGATGGAATCCCGGAAGTAGAAAAACCCAAAGGCTCTACTTCCTGAAACAGCTGACCAAAGGCCAACCCCAAAGAAAGGAGACAAAAAAGAGCCCAATCAGCCTCAACCCGAAGGAAGAGATACTGTCATCAAGGAAAACAGATCCAAAAGGACAATTCCAAAGAAGACCTTAAAGAATACGCTCTGGCCCCTCACCAACAAATAGGAACAGAACAGCAAGAACTTAGTGCAATCCTTCGGTCGCCTGCAAATCACGATTTAGGCGGAGCTATTAGTAACCCAACACCTAGTCTGATGCTACTTCTTGAAAGAAGAGATGAGAACCAGCCTGTCGACTGAGAAAGGAAGGTCTCCTCTCCATATGTAGCCCTGCATGGGCAGAGCCTCAAAAAACGTATTGAAGCTCATGGAAGTTCCACTTCACGAACACTCTAGCAAAAAGCAAAAACCTAATTCGACCTGAAGAGAACCCAAAAAGAAACCAACTCCTCAACCGAGTGAGAAACTCACCATCCAACCAGGCAGCCAGTTGCACTGGCACCACATGGATGATATAAGCCATAAGGAACAGAGATTAGCGCCCAACCAGGACCAGCCTGCTACATAGGGCATTCAAAACTGACCCAGGCCACAGAAAATCAAGATCCCATAGGATCGACAAAACTAAGGACATAACAATGTACTAAAACCTTAACATGCAAATCCTGCGGAAGTGCTCAAGCGACCACAAAATCGCCAGTATCAAATTCCAATTTATAACAGACAGAAACTTCCAAAATAAATAAAACACATCCTAACCGGATCAAAGAGAAAGAAGGCAGCACCCACAGGTGAATGGCCAAGAAGAATGGATATACTAACAGGACCAGCCAATCAGAGACCCCATTCCTTCAAAGCTCAGAACTGAAATAAGATACCCAAAAAAAAAGGAAATTGGAGACGATAAGGAGATTAACTGTATCCCCACACGTCTAACCCAGCTTGCCGCCTGGAACAGAAGACCGCGGATCCCCCAACCTATTAGGAATGGGATCCTCCAGCACCGCCAAAACAAGCCGCAGCAGGACACAAAGGCGCGACAGTCTATAACAAAAAGCAAGACTTACCTCCGCCGGGGCAAGTGATGACCCCGACCCCGAGGGTTGGGCCCCTGAAGCTTCAGAGGAAACCGCTTCCCCAGATGGCTGACCTGACCCAGACGATCCCACGCCTGACGTGCCCTGGTTAGCAGAACACGGACAGTATATCAGCAACATATCCCTCTCCCAAAGATGTAAATGCGCCAACGCCATAGATATAGCCATGCGGAACCGTGCCGTAACCTCTGGAGGAAACAAACTGCCTTCCGGAGAAGGGGTAACGGCATTAGGGACACCTGCTTGCGTAGCCAAGGAAGTTTCTAGGGGACGCGCCCCACAGGGTATGGGATCCCCAGGGGTGGATGGCTCGGAGGATTTTAAGTTCCCAGATCCGGGAGAAGAGAGCACTCTAAAGCGGCATTCGGAACATAACTGATGGGCATGGATTACCCCAGCCATTTCATACTCTTCGCAAAAAGTAGAATCTGAATCAGAGACATCCATCTCCTAAAAAATCAGAATCCTCCACAACTTGGTGATAGATAATTATGGATAGAAAAAATAAAAACCAGCACCTTACACCCCCCAATGGCTGGGGCACTCACCACGTCCTGTGACCCAGACAACTAGCGAACAGATTCTCTCCGTCGCCACACGGTCAGGAATACGGAAATGGAGAACAGAACGTGACCACGCCTAGTCACAAGGTACACCGTGCAGGCCAGAAAAAAGCACGCCAAGGCCACCAGGACCGCGCAGCCTGACAAAAAGCACGTAGTGTTCCGATATAGCCACAAGCCCAATTTTGTCTACACATTAGCAGACAGAATTACATAGCAAACATGATTAAAGTCCCCCCTGTTCAATAACCCCCCTCAGGAGATATTAACCCATGATTCCATAAAGATAAAGGAGTCCCACTGAGACCCTGACTTCTTCGTTTACATTACATTCACATCATCGAAGTAAAATGAAACGATCTAACCGGAATCTACGCCGTGGAACAGGAACACGGCCCTTCAAGTGTGACAGATAGTAGCTTCGCTTCTGACATGGACTTGAGTGAAGAAAGCAGGCAGCGAAACTCGTCAACGCTGATTGCTAAGGAGCTGTTAACATGAGTCGGGATAGTTTCTCAGAAAGACTCTCCCTGCATCTCCAGACTTTAACATTCATCCATGCTCTTACTGAGAGGCTGACAGGATTATTTAAAACTCCAGTCCCATTTCGAAGAGTACTACCGTCCATAAGAGACTATCTTAAATCTTCTGACACTTCTCTGCCAACCTCCTGTGACGAAAGGCAAAGAATGACTGGGGGATGAGGGAAGTGGGGGAGGTATTTAAGCCTTTAGCTGGGGTGTCTTTGCCTCCTCCTGGTGGCCAGGTTTCTGAATTCCCAAAAGTAATGAATACAGCTGTGGACTCTCCCCGTTTATGAAGAAAAAAGGGATTATCTATATTTTTAAACAATAATTCTGGTGTTGACTGTCCCTTTAAATGACTCAACCTAGGAAGAAACTGGACTTAAGCAGGAAGGTGAAAAAAATATTTAGAGGTGGGAATTCACATCCACTGACTTCAGAGACGAACTTCTACCTATTCCTGTGGCAAGAGACCATCTACCCAATAGTACCAATATGGTTCTTTTGGAATACAAGATTTATAAGATCTCTCTAATAATCACATCTCAGCTTTTCTATGCAATCCAAAAGTTTAATTTTAATTGCAAATACTCATGGAAACATAAAGATAGATGTTCAGTGCAAACGTGGCCACAAAAAGAATTATTTTTTTTTATTTTTTTTTTTTAATATGCAATTTTTTTTTGCACAGATAATGTTTGCACAGCATCCAGTGCCAAGAGGGTAAACACAAATGGACTATAAACCAGTGATTTTCAACCAGTGTGCCGTGAGAGATCCACAGGTGAGCCGCGGCAGACTGACAGGCTCATCATCATTTTATTTTTTTTAAATTTCATCATCATTTTAGTTATGCTTCAGTTCTTAAATAAGCAGAATGATGCGTTACCATGCGCAATGTCCTGTGAATAAGAGAGGGAAGTGGGAACAGTAACAAGTTAACTTAAGTGCACCCTTTCAAGCTCATCCCTGCTACATTTTCTCTGTCACACATTCACACATGTCACAGCGTTCGCGTCAGAAGATCAGCTTCACACTGACTGGTTCAGATTTTTAAATTTATTTGATCAGCCGCTCGCGCTACTGAGTTGCTCCCATATTCAGCTCAGCATTCATTCGTTCATGGCAGCGCAACGGCATAGAACCGGTCAGGGCAGCAGCACCCAGCAGCGCTGGTAGCACCTAGGAGCAGGACAACAACCATGGCGGTAAGTACCCAGGGGGCTGTGGGCTCCAAGCTCACCCTGGCTGCAGGCCCTGCTACATTCAGCCAGTGTCCCCGCCAGCAGATCAGCTTCACATCATCGGTACAGACTCTTTTTGTCCAGTCGTGATACTGAGTTGCACTTTCTGACTCAGCATAGATAACTACACATTCTGAATAAAAAGATTAATGTGGAGTGAGCTAAGCCGAATCAAGAGCAAAACTCAGTAGCACTGCTGGACAAAAAGTGGTAAAGCCTCAACTACAACCAGTGTAAAGGTTTAGCGCTCTCGGCTCTCCCATTCTCCTTTTTCATCAGGCAGCATTGGGGGTTCTTATTGGCAGTGTGACTGCATAGCACCATTACGTTCTCTCTCTTCTCCACTGTACACTATTTCTGTGGTTTCCTATGGCTCATCTTTGCAATGGAACAAGTAAAGTGTTTTGTACATGAGTCAGAACTTATCCCATAGTAACAGCGGTCAACAGCACCCCCTCCCCGGCTCAGTGCAGGGCAGCAGCAAGCACCAGGAAGCAGCAGCACAACTATGGGTTAAGTACCAGAGGGAATTAATGGGGCTGGGGCATAGAGACTTATGGGAAAGGAATTAGTTACGATCTGGCTATCAAATGGAGTGGTGATAAATTAGCCCATTGGGGAATATTGCCCTTATATTTAAAGCAATAGGATTGTGTATACTTCATCATGTGGTCTGGGTACACTAGTATTACTTTTCCCCTTGGCATATACAAGGTTACGGTCATGTGGTATGTTTAGGAACTAGCTGTCAGGTTGCCTTTGCTAGTGTGCTATTTTTACATATACGGACCTAGTACCATTCCTAAATGTGTTTCAATAAATATGAGTGTGTGTGTGTAAATATGTATATGAATGTGTGTGTGATTATGTGTTTATCAATGTGTGTATAAATGTGTGAGTGTGTGTATGTATATATGTGTAGGTGTAAGTGTGTGTAAATATGTATATGTGTGTATGAACATGTGTGTGTGTGTGTGATTATGTGTTTATCAATGTGTGTATAAATGTGTGAGTGTGTATATGTATATATGTGTAGGTGTAAGTGTGTGTGTAAATATGTATATGTGTGTGTGAATATGTGGGTGTGTGATTATGTGTTTATCAGTGTGTGCGTATAAATGTGTGTGTGTAAATATTTATGTGTGTATGAATATGTGTTTATCAATGTGCATAAATATGTATGAGTATGTATAATATGTGTGTGTGTAAATATTTGTGTGTATGAATATGTGTTTATCAATGTGTATAAATATGTATGAGTGTGTGTAAATGTGTGTGTATGAGTATGTTTAATATGTGTGTGTGCAAATATGCGTGTCTCCTCTATTTGTGGGGGGCAGCTAGCGGAGCTCTGTTAAAGGGGAGAAAGTGTCCCTCTCTGGCTAAATTAAATGTGGGGAGGTATGATAAAGCTGGTGCTTTGGTAGTACATACACAGGTAAATATAGTAATATGCTGGTGGGCTAGGCTTGCGCAATCCCATACCCATAGTATGTGTGTGTATGTATATATTGCAAAACAAAGATGTATCAAAATCATATATATATATATATATATATATATATATTTGTAGTGACTGTCAAGCTTAATTTAATTGAATTGACTAAAGTGTACTAAATGGTTTATATATATATATATAATGTATGATTAGGCTACAATGTGTGATTTTGTAAAATTTTGGGATGGTGGTGTGTCGCAGGATTTTTTAATGTAAAAAAAATGTGCCATTGCAAAACAAAGGTTGAAAATAACTGCTATAAACAATGCAGAATAATATCAGGTGCCAAATAAAGAAAAAAGGTTATCATATAGAGAACACACAGACCTACTGCAATGTCAATCAAAGCCTTAAAGACAAAGGAAGCTTGTTCCACTAAGTAGCCTACAAGCTCTCTGTAATCCAAGCTCCATTACATATGAGACACTGTCAGTCACAGCACAGTGAGCCACAACTACAGCTCTGTCAGGATAGAGATCTATCAAGAACTACAGCAGAGATGTACCACACTGCACTGTACATAATACTTTTTTTTCATTCAGAGATGTTCAGCTGAACCATCCATGAAACTGCAGAACACTGCTAAATTAACCCCTTGGCTGAAAGAGAAGGCTTCAATTTAATAAGCTTGCTTGCATATCATTTACAGAGTTTACGGTTATGGTTTTTCCCTGCAATGATCAATACAGAGGTGGAATTACATTTTAAAACAATATGTACACATTATTCTTATTTAAAGGGACATTAAATACATTTTATAAACATAGTATTGAGTATATACTCATGGGTGCTGCCATGTGGAAATCTAGCTTTCACTACGGTCCAGTGCTGATGTGTTTCCTCTAGATAGCTGCCGTGTAACAAAGGTTCTGTAATTGTAGCACCCATTATTAGGAGGTGGTGCATGAAATGTATTCAGTGTTTAGTGTCCCCTTAATAAAGGGACAGTTCACCCAAAAAAATGATCCCCTTTAAATCGTTCCCAATGATTCATTTTACCTGCTGGAATGTTTTAAATTGTTTACAAGTAGCTCCTTTATCCCTATTTTGGCATTTGAAATAGCTGATTTAGCTTGTGGAAGCCCAACCTATTGTGAAAGTTTCTATACTGGAGTATATTCTATTGAATAGCCTAAGTAAACACAGCCAGCAGAAGAAATTAAACTCACAGTGGGGTGCAGGATAGTTAAGTTATAAAATTATAATTTTCCATTGTTCTCTCTATGTATTGAGCTTTGGTGTTCCAGACAAATATAAGATAAGGAAGCAAGTGTGTGTACATGAAAGTGATAACATAATGAGATCTGATATTACCTGAAGCTCAACCCATTGTAATAGGCTGTGGTTTAAAAGCACAAAACCAGCTACTTCATATACACAAATAAACAGAAAAATGCAATTTCTCAAATATTTTATACTCTGCAGCTGGTATAATAAATCATTGAAAATGTGTAGTCTTTTTATTATAAGTTTAATTTACAGTTTAGTACTCATTATTCTGGAGATACTGTATGTAAAACATACTTAAATACATTCATTCAAAGTTTCCGACTTGGTTTGTAACAAAACCTGAGGCTATTTCTTTATTAAGAAATACTAAACTGGGTTGGTTTGTTGATTGAGGAACTATATGCTTTATTTTTTTTCCTTCCTCCTTTTTTTTAATAATTTAAATATTGTTTTCAATGAAATAATTACTTTTAAAACAAAAACTAACGAGGAAGAGACTTGTGAGATCAAAATGATTAGGTTATATGATAGGGTGGTTTCACTCAGTAGGCAAGTGCTTTAGTGCGCATGAGCTTCACGGTGTCCCTGTTGCCAGCACTTAAAATGTCTGAATCACACTTCTGGGTGCCCCTGCTGATTCACAGCAATGAATTATGAAAGGGAGGTATTTATAACTCTGCTATCTGATTGGCTGTGATGTGCTGCCTACATAAACTTTCTTGCTTTGTTTTTACAGAACTGTAGCCTGGTTTTAATTTGATGACATGGTAATTATATTAGAAAAATGCAACTGAGAAATTCCCTGGGAGTTTTTAACAAGTAGTGACGTGGTCCAATCAGACAGAAAATGAGATGACATTCTGCTAACATATGAGCCAAGAATATAAAGTCTACAATTTGTGAAGGGTGGAGGAGCATTTAGAAGAAGTATAACTAGTAAAGGCAGAGGTCTAATATGTAATTATGACTGACAGTCAGCCGTATAACTCTTCATATTATATCAATCTTGTATGATGTTTCAGTTATTCTTCACTTAATTCTTAATATTGTGTTTAATCTTAAATCAGCTTACCACATGCTGTACTGTTATACACATTGAGGGCTGGTTTAACATTCCACTCAACAGGGTGTCGCCATCTGTGCTGATAACTAGGTTACTAAACTCTTGCAAACATATAGCATTCATACGAAAACATTAAGCATCACGTGTTTACTTTACAGTGCATATGAGCACAGAAACAAGACTTTTACAATTGTCTCCCTGTAACAGGCCATAGCAAGTTGCTAACTACACCATGTGGAATACCTCATCAACAGATAGCTGTTAGGGACCTTGTTTTTAAGTTGTACTATTCACTGGAGATAGTGAAGACTATTGGTGAATTTATGCAAAACAATGCAAAATTACCTTTAACCCAAAATAAATTTATGTTCCCATTTTTGAATCCCTTTGTATAGTACAAAATGGTATAAGCAAGAATCCACAAATATGCTCTTATGTGTCCCTGGTCAACGCACTACTACAGGAAAAAAGGTCAGAGGTTGCAATAACCACATCTGCATACCAGAGCCCAGAAATGATTCAAGACTGCATTTAATTTTTAATTTTATGAACATGATTCTTTGTCTAGATGTGTAAGCGTTGTGAAAATAATTACATTATTATTAAATGTTAAAAGCTACTTTTAATTGTAGTGAGATGCTCCTAGAAAATATAATCTAATATGCTGGTATGTTTAAGTAAACAAGGAAAGAGGGGAGACAAGGAGTAAAAATATGGGGTTATTTAGTTGCTGTCCAGTATCACTTTACCCGCCCCTTTTATTTTTATTTTTTCACCTTCCTCTCCCAACTCACACTTGGATCAGACAATACATATGGGTCATGTTTGGTTCTTTTGTAAATATGTTGTTAAGTTACTAAATGTAACAATGTGAGTTTAATATACAAATTGAGACACTACCACAAAACATTACAAAGCCAGTATATAAAAGTATCATATTTATTTACAGATGTATAACTCTACCAAATATAAATTGTATAAGTCTTCAGGAGTTGACTTGTCCAATTAATTAAGCACCCTGTTGTGGCGTGAAACGCATCAGATTTCCCCCTCCTGTGGTGCTTTTACTACTATTTTTTCAATAAAGTGGATTACTATTTACTGTTGTCCAATCACAGCTTTTTTTCCCTTTTGCCTCTTTGTTTTGCGGTTTGTTCACCGCTCACGGCCAGCACCACACAGCCCCAGTATATGGATTTTTTTCCTGCTCTGCTTTGTACTAGTTCGTCATACGCACAAGGGATCTGAGTGGTGTTTTCTTTCTTTTTTGTCCAATTGATTATCCAAATTCATCTTATATCCTTGTTAAATACTTAAAAAACATAAATTATGCTTACCTGATAATTTCATTTCCTTCTGTATGAGGAGAGTCCACGGCATCATTCTTTTCTGTTAGGAAATACTGAACCTGGCCACCAGGAGGAGGCAAAGACACCCCAGCCAAAGGCTTAAATACTCCCCCTACTTCCCTCACATCCCAGTCATTCTGCCAAGGGAACAAGGAACAGTAGGAAAAATATCACGGTATAAATGGTGTCGGAAGAGAAAAACAAATTTTAATTCGCCCATTGGAGTATACAGGTGGGGGACATGGACTCTCCTCATACAGAAGGAAATTAAATTATTAGGTAAGCATAATTTATGTTTTCCTTTCTAATATGAGGAGAGTCCACGGCATCATTCCTTACTGTTGGGAAAACTATACCCAAGCTCTAGAGAACACTAAATGATAACGGGAGGGGGAAAAAAGAGGCGGACCCTAATCTGAGGGCACCACAGCCTGTAAAACCTTTCTCCCAAAAGCTGCTTTGGCCGAAGCAAAAACATCAAACTTGTAGAATTTTGAAAAAGTATGTAAGGAGGACCAGGTAGCCGCCTTACAAATCTGATCCATAGAGGCCTCGTTCTTAAAGGCCCAAGAGGAAGCCACCGCTCTAGTGAAATGAGCCGTAATCCTTTGAGGAGGTCTAAGTCCCACTGACTCGTAAGCTAAGCGTATAACACTCCTCAACCAAAAAGATAAGGAAGTCGAAAAAGCCTTCAGACCCTTACGCTTCCCAGAGTAGATAACAAACAAGGAAGAAGTTTGCCTAAAATCCTTAGTAGCTTGAAGATAAAACTTTAAAGCTCGAACCACATCCAGATTATAAAGAAAACGTTCCTTCGAAGAAGGATTAGGACATAAGGAAGAAACCACAATCTCCTGATTGATGTTGCGATCAGACACCACCTTAGTTGGAAAACCCAAGCGGGTACGTAGGACAGCCTTATCAGTGGAACACCAGATAAAGGAGGCTCGCATTGCAAGGCAGCTATTTCAGAAACTCTGCATGCCGACGCAATAGCCAATAGAAAAATAACCTTCCAGGACAACAATTTAATGTCAAACAAAGGCATAGGCATAGGTCTGGAGGGCAAGACAAGCAGAAGTTAGCTTGTAACGTCTCTGGTCTGTAAGGAATATCCTCATGGATATGAAGTCTATTATAGTACCCAGGAAGGTAAGCATCCTTCAGATCTATAGTGGTCATGAACTGTCCTTCTTGAACTAAGGGAAGGATAGACCTTATTGTTTCCATCTTGAGCGAGAGGACAGATAGGAATTTGTTTAAGCACTTTAGGTCCAGAATCGGGTGGAAAGTTCCATCCTTCTTTGGGACCACAATAAGGTTTAAATAGTATCCCAAACCTCTCTCTGCAAGAGGTACCGGGACAATGACTCCTAGGGAGGAAAGATCCCTCACGCACCCTAGAAAGGCTTCTCTCTTTTCTGGCCTGGCAGACAGGTTTGATAGGAGGAATCTGCCCCTGGGTGGATGAGACTTGAAACCTATCTTGTATCCCTGAGCGATAACCTCCAGGACCCACAGGTCTTGCACGTCCAGCAAATTCCGAACCAGAAAGAGCGTCCTCCGAAGAATCAGAGGCGCCTTCATCATCGGATAATCTTGTATCAGATAAATCCGATAAACTAGTTGATGACCACTGGGAAGGATAGCAATATTTGACCTTTCGCTTGCGCTTAAGCAGGGCGAGGTAAAGCACTAAAAGGCTGCAGACATTGCCATTTGTAACTGCTCAGTAAAGTCTGGCGGTAAAAGGCCCCCTCCAGATTAGGAGTGCTACGGGAAGCTGCATGTGTATTAGGAGATGACTGTAGGGTGCACACCTCACGGGACAGAGACTCCTCAGAGGTGGACGGCTCAGTGGTATCAAACATATTAACCTTCTTTGACATGAATACTTTATCAAGGCAAGTGGAACAGTTGAGCAGGCGGGTATACCGCGGTCTCCTCACAATATTATTATTATTATTATCAGGTATTTGTAGAGCGCCAACAGGTTCCGCAGCGCTATGAACATGGGTGGTATATAAAAACAATTACAGGGATCAAATGGGAAGAGATCCCATTTGTAGTCGGCTCTTAAGAAGGTGAACTACAAACAGCTGGGCTCATAGGCTTACATGCTATGGGGTTTTAGGGGATAGCAGTGGAGATAGGAAGGTTAGTGTAGGTTGTAAGCGTCCCTGAATAGTAGAGTCTTCAGGGAGCATTTGAAGCTTTTATAACTAGGGGAGATTCTTGTGGAGCGAGGCAGAGAGTTCCATAAGATGGGAGCCAGTCATGAGAAATCTTGTAGATGGGAATGTGAGGAGGTAACAAGAGAAGAGAAGAGTAGGAGATCATGAGCGGAGCGAAGGTGACGGGAGGGAGAGTATCTGGAGACAAGGTCTGAGATGTAAGGGGAGCAGTGCAATTGAGGGCTTTGTGTGTCAGAGTGAGAATATTATGTTTAATCCTGGAGGCAAGAGGAAGCCAGTGAAGGGATTGGCAGATGAAGAGCGACGTGCAAGGAAGATAAGCCTGGCAGAGGCATTCATTATGGATTGTAAAAGAGCTAGGCGGCAGCTTGGGAGACCAGAGAGGATAGAGTTGCCGTAGTCGAGGCGGGAAAGGATGAGAGAGTGAATTAAAATCTTTGTTGTGTCTTCTGTAAGGAAACGTCTAATTTTAGCGATGTTTTTAAGGTGGAAGCGACAGGCTTTAGCCAAGGACTGAATGTCAGGAGTGAAAGAAAGATCTAAGACAAGTGTGACCCCAAGACATCAGGGGTGTGAGGTTGGGGTAATGATGGAGGTGTCAACAGTTAGAGACATGGGGTGTGTCAACAATAGAGACATGGGGATGGAGATTTTGGAAGGGGGGAAAATAAGGAGCTCAGTTTTGGAGAGATTTAGCTTGAGGTAGTGAGAGGACATCCAAGATGAGATATGAGAGAGACAGTTAGTGTCAATATAGACAGGTATTAGACTTAGGTAAAGAGGGAGCACCCTCTAACGCATCAGAATCCTCCATAGCTTGCACTTACAAAGCAGACTATTGATTAATAAGAAAAAAAACGCACCTTTATACCCCCATTGGCTGGGGAACTCACCACCTCCTATGACCCAGGCCAAAACAGAGAAACCGCTTCTTCTCCGGTAAACCGCATGGTCAGGAAAGAGGAAATAAGTGTGACCACACACGGTCCCGTGGTGCGCAATGCAGACCCCTGCTATAATAGCAAAAAAGCTCCCAAAATGAAAGTAAAAACCCTGTACGTTCCAACATCTGCTTGAGCCTCATCTCACACATGTCGCAGCATAATCAAATAAACTTATGTGATTAATCCCCAACGTTCAATAATTCCCCTCCGGAGATATTAACCCTTGATTCCATACAGATAAAAGGAGCCACACTGTGACCCTGTCTTCTTGCGTTACCATATGTGTAAAAAATGAAACAATCTTACCGAAATCTGTGCTGTGGAACAGAAACACAGCCTCTCAAGTTTGACAGTCTTGTAGCATTGCTCCTGACATGGACTTGAGTGATGGAAGCAGGCAGTGAAACTCGTCAACACTGATTGCTTAGGAGCTGTTAATACGAGTCTGGATGCATTCGCAGAAAGACTCTCCCTGCATCTCCAGACTCTAACGTTCATCAATGCTCTCACTGAGAGGCCGACAAGACTACTTAAAACTCCAGTCCCATTTCAAAGGGTAGATAAACCTTCATAAGGAACTACTCAGAATCTTCTGACACTTCTCTGCCAACCTCCTGTGACGAAAGGCAAAGAATGACTGGGATGTGAGGGAAGAAGGGAGAGTATTTAAGCCTTTGGCTGGGGTGTCTTTGCCTCCTCCTGGTGGCCAGGTTTAGTATTTCCCAACAGAAAGGAATAATGCTGTGGACTATCCTCATATTAAGAAGGAAACATATTTTAAGATGTGTTTTTCCTGTTTATTGTTGATGTGACTTAAAGTGATTGTAAACTTATGCACTTTAATACACAGTATATAAAATTAATCTTAAAAACAGGGGCACTTTAATTCATTAAAATGTTTAAAGATCCAAATCGTTGCATGCCCCAGAGCCAGATATCAAAGAGGGCATGCAAGATTGGCTGAAGCTGGATTCGTTATCGATCAACTAAATACAGTATGAGATGCGGGAAGAAGAACGGCGCAATGTTTGACGTAACTAAACAGTAATTATTTTACAGATGAACCGTCTTTAAAAAATGTAATGAATGAAAGTGCCCCTGTTTTTAAGATTAATTTTATATACTGTGTATTAAAGTGCCTAAGTTTACAATCACTTTAACCTATTAAGAAACATGAAAAGTTGTTTTAAATTGTTGATATTGTACAAAACAATTGTTTTATGTGTTGTGTATATGACACTGTATTTCAAAACAATAAAAATAAATTAAAAAAATTAAATCACAATAATATATCTTTGTTTATCGTGTTTCATCTCTTAGGATATGCAAACAATTGTCTAAGTATTATGGAAAAGCAAAAGTAACATTTTTTTTTATCATCTAGAAACTTTGTAATCTGCGTATCATGATGATTGAAACAAATGTATTACTAGTGATCTGCGTATCACTTTTAAAACTGTGTATTTATATAAACATGGTAATGGATGTGTGAAATCTTAGTTTATTGTTAAAGGGACATTAAAGGGACACTCAATCAAAATTAAACTTTTATTATTCTGATAGAGCATGCCATTTTAAACAACTTTCCAATTTACTTCTATTAACAAAATGTGCACAGTCTTTTTATATTTAAACTTTTTGAGTCACCAGCTCCTACTGAGCATGTGCAAGAATAAGTGTGTATGCATTTGTGAATGGCTGATGGCTGTCACATGGTATGTGTATGCATTTGTGATTGGCTGATGGTTGTCACATGGTACAAGGGGAGTGGAAAAATACATAAGTTTTAAAATTGTCAGAAAAAAAACCTAGTAGTCATTTGAAGTTCAGACTAAGTGCTATCGCATTGTCTTGTTATCTTGCATTTGTTGATTATGCAAATCTACTGTGTTGACTGGTCCTTTAAACACTGAGATGGTAATATAAAATGATAAATCGTATATATAAAAAAACCTCTGCAATATACTTTCATTATTTATTTTGTCCCCTTTTCCTGGAATTCCATTCTGAAATTGTGAGCTTTTCAGTTCTTGTTAGAAATGAAAGTGCAGAACACTGTTATATTCCACACAGCCATTGGCTGCACACTCCAGTGACCTATTTATAACTGTCCCTAATTGGCCACAGCAGAGAAAAGTAACCACATGGCAGCTCCCATTGTTTTATAGACACTAAAAAATTACACTTCTTTTGTTAATAAAAAACTAATTCAACTTCAACCCCTTTATGACCAGCGACATACCCGGGTACGTCGCTGGTCTTTCTATGGTCTTTCTATGGTCTTTCTATGGTGGTGCAGCTTTCAACTGGTCTTGCGCCTTCCGGAGGGTCTAATAGTGTGGTCTTGCCGCGGTAAGGCCCGTGCTATCATAGCCACACAATCCCTTAACGACTAGAGCCGTACAGGGTACGTTACGGTCATTAAGGAGTTAAAAAATACATCTACATAAGGAGCTAAAAAATACATCTACATGTTATTCTCATATTAATCTTTTCTCCTAATTGCATCATTCTATCTAGCATTAATTTAATGTTTACTGTCCCTTTAATGCTTTCTAATAAATAAAGAATTAAGAAAAAAACAAACAACATACTTTTAATAAATCTTCTGTTCTATTTCTATAATTCATGAAACACCTGAAAAATGATACGCATGTTGCAACCAACACATTTTACTGCCCCAGATGGCAAATGTTTTCCTATTAAAAAAGCAATAATAATGCATCACAATAAACCAAAATATCTCCTGATCTGGAGTGTGCCACAGCTTTAGTCAACATGCAGTTCAGTAATAAGTTCACTTATTTTGTCTTAATTTCGGTGTCTAATTCTGAATTAGCAGCATCCCACTGTGTTTTTCAGTTGACAGATGGAAGTGACAGATCGTAAAATCCTTGGGTTCTCACTAAGAACGGCAGCACTTGATGCTGCGCTAGTTGCCTCAGAAGGCAGCCATATCACTAAATCTCTTGTGGTGTTTAGTGCAAGTGACAAACAAACCACTTCAGAAACCACTTTTGTCTTGTCAGAGTCTTGATGTCTCACTGAGTAAAACTTGTCTTTTGTCAAAAGGTGCAAATTAAAGGGCTTTGTTTACGTTGCGCCTGCTTTTCCCCACAGAGAACACGATGCATCTATTGCACAAGATAGATCCACGCTCATTTGTCCCATCCTCCTACATATCTGAAGCAAAAAGGGATTTCTAGATTGCTTAGTTTTCCTTGAGAATTATAAGTAACTCGGAAAATACAAGGCATCAAACGTAGGGACTGGTTTGTTTGACTGTTAAGGAATAATAAAGTTTCCATTGTTTAATTTATTTTTTAAAAAGAAAGTGTGGCCATGCTAGGTCCAAATACAGAAACTCTGCAATTGTATATATTATGATATGCATATGACTTCACCATACAGTAGTTATCAGTTGTTTCTCTCAAACAAATTTTTGTGTAGGTCATTTGGAGGTTGGCAGTCTAAGTATCCTCACGGAAACCATATGTCCTTGAAATGACATTGTGCTTTCCCAGGTAATGTTACACTTTACCTCAAGCCTTCAATGCTTTCCAGAGATGTGGAACATTATTCTTGCTCATTTTAGTAGCACTGAAAGTGTGCAAGTTTTTTTTATTAAATATATTTTAACCAAACCTAGCAACTTTAACCATTGAATGGAGATTCTGAATCAATCAAATACTAAATAAAGAAGTTGCTACATTCTTTATAGCATCAGCCATGAAAAATATATCACACTGTATTAGTGATAATATAAAATAAATAAATCAGTCTAAATAAGATGTTCGATGCATTGTAAATGGCCACATAATAAAAAAAAAAAAGAGAAAATGAAAATGCACAAGATGGCATGCAATCACTGCACTCATTCTTCACTGCCACCCCAGAGGTGAAACTCAATGAGAAACAAAGCGCAAATTGATCTGGCAGTGAATGAGTTTATCCGGTGTGCCTCCCACAGAGCGCTTGACACTGCTACCTTATAAATACCAGCATCAGCAGAAAGGCTGAGCTAAAATTAGAGGATAAGTGCAGACTATAGAAGCTAAAAAAAATCTTTTCACCTGATTTTATCTGGATATTGAGGTATACCAGAAAACACATTGATTGCAATACGTACAGAAGACCTGATAAACTGTTCACTTACTTGGAACTTAGTTATATAAATAAAAAATAATAAAAAAAAAAAACAGTTTTGGATAACAAATATATGTACTTGTATGTAAACAAATTGAGTTTTTGGTGGAAGCTGTTAGGTTTCATATATTTTTTTGTACATCTATCTGGGATTAAAGAAGTGTTTTACTCCTATGTGTAATTTTTATACTTCTCATACATACTCACTTTATACACAAAAGCATTCAACACAGAGAAGCAATGCAATACTTTCAATTTATTTCCCAATTTCCTTAACTGAAGTCTACAGATTTAACTGCAAAAGCTTCAGAGTGTAATGTAAAATTGTGTGATTAAACGTTATTTTATTGGACTAACAAATTCCTGACATTGATGTCTGAGGAAGGAGTATAATATCCTTCACTTTAAAAGAGGTTGCCAAGATTTTCTGATAAGGTGCCACAACTTAACCAGATAAAGGAATAATATACCATGATAAATTCAAAAAAGCAACAGATTTCTTTCTGGTTTCCCTTCCTTCCAATAGTTAATCAAATTAGTAAATCAGGTTACTAATAATTTTCTTTGTAGAATAACTAACAGAGAAAAAATGTCTTGATCACTGTGCTAATGACTTCTCTTTTCTACCCTGATACACCTGGGTCCTCTACCCCAAAACAGATTTCTTTTTAAATGTATTTACAGAAGGCAGTAGTCTGGGTTGATGTATAACAGAGGGCAGTGGTCTGGGTTGACAAATTACAGGGGACAGTGGCCTGGTTGACGTATTACAGGAGGTGATGGTCTGGGTTGAAAAATCACAGGGGACAGTGGACTGGTTGATGTATTAAAGGAGGTGATGGTCTGGGTTGACTATTACAGGCGACAGTGGCCTGGTGGACGTATTACAGAAGGCGATGGTCTGGGTTGACATATTTACATTGGACAGTGGCCTGGTTGACGTATTACAGGAGGCGATGGTCTGGGTTGAGGTAGTAAAGGGGGCAGTGGTCTGGGTTGATGTATTACAGGGGGAAGTTGTCTGGGATGAAGTATTACAGGGGGCAGTGATCAGGGTTGACTTATTACAAATGGCGGTGGTGTGGGCTGAGGTATTACAATGGACAGTGGTCTAGGTTGACATATCACACAGTGCAGTGGTCAGGGTTGAGGTATCACGGGGGGCAGTGGTCAAGGTTGAGATATTAAAGAGGGCAGTGGTCAGGGTTGAGGTATTACAGGGGCAGTGGTCAGGGATGACGTATTACAGGGGGCAGTGGTTTGAGTTGAGGTATCACAGGGGCAGTGGTCTGTGTTGAGGTATCACAGGGGGCAGTAGTCAATGTAGAGGTATCACAGGGGACAGAGGTCTGGGTTGAGGTATCACAGGGGACAGAGGCCTGGGTTGAGGTATCACAGGGGGCAGTGGTCAAGGTTGACATATTACAGGGGACAGTGGTCAGGGTTACGTTATTACAGGGGACAGAGGTCTTGGTTGAGGTATTACAGGGGGCAGGGGTCTGTGTTGAGGTATCCCAGATTCAGTGGTCAGGGATGACATATTACAGGGGGCAGTGGTCAAGGTTGATGTATTAAAGAGGGCAGTGGTCAGGGTTGAGGTATTACAGGGGCAGTGGTCAGGGATGACGTATTACAGGGGGCAGTGGTTTGAGTTGAGGTATCACAGGGGCAGTGGTCTGTGTTGAGGTATCACAGGGGGCAGTAGTCAATGTAGAGGTATCACAGGGGACAGAGGTCTGGGTTGAGGTATCACAGGGGGCAGTGGTCAAGGTTGACATATTACAGGGGGCAGTGGTCAGGGTTATGTTATTACAGGGGACAGAGGTCTTGGTTGAGGTATTACAGGGGGCAGGGGTCTGGGTTGAGGTATTACAGGGGGCAGGGGTCTGGGTTGAGGTATTACAGCAGGTAGAGGTCTGGGTTAATGTATTATAGGGGACAGAGGTCTGGGTTGATGTCCATTGTTGTAAGATGGATAACCTTATTTCAAATATCAAAAGTTACCCATGTTCTTTCGTCTAGCCCACTGGTTTTCAAACCTGTCCTTAGGCCTCCCTAACAGGCCAGATTTTGATGATATCTGAACTAGAGCATAGGTGAAACAATCAGCTGATTAGTAAACATGGTGGTTTATCCTGTTCTCTCCCAAGGTAATCCTAAAAATCTGGCATGTTAGGATGGCCTGAGGACAGGTTTGAAAACCAGTGGTCTAGCCCATATGAAAATTGAAGATTAGTGTAATTATGATTTTACTATGCTAAAATATTGAAAATTCTTAAAAAAAACTTAAATTATGCTTACCTGATAATTTTCTTTACTTCTGATGGGAAGAGTCCACAGCTGCATTCATTACTTTTGGGAATTCAGAACCTGGCCACCAAGAGGAGGCAAAAACACCCCAGCCAAAAGGCTTAAATAACTCCCCCCCACCTTCCCTCATCCCCCAGTCATTCTGCCGAGGGAACAAGGAACCGTAGGAGAAATATCAGGGTGAAAAAGGTGCCAGAAGAAACAAAAAAATACGGCCGCCCCTTATGAACAACACGGGCGGGGAGCTGTGGACACTTCTCGTCAGTACTTTTGGGTAAACAATACCAAAGCTATAGAGGACACTGAATGCAAAACAGGCAGGCTCCACAGGGCACCACAGCCTAAAACCCCAAAACTGCTTCACTAGAAGCCAAAGGACAAAAAGGAAAAGGCTGAAATAACTGCACAACAGTTAAAACCAGCAAGGCCCTTGCTAGAGACCGCTCAGGTTATTAGACTCGACCGAGTCAAAAGCCTCTGAAGAGACTAAGTCCTGCAGGCACGCAGCCCGCAAAATTAAACTCACCCCCGATCAAAAGAAAAGTGGAACATCCACATTCCCCCAGCGGGGAAGCAAGAGATTCAGCTAAATGAGTCCAAACAGACCCTCAGAACCCAAAGGGACTAGGATAAAGAAAGAAACTCCAAGAGAGTGAACCAGGATGAAACATGGCACCTATGAAAAGACCCAGCAAAGCAAAGACTGGTAAAGCCCCCTCTACCTCAAATAAAGGACCAAGAAATGTCCCGAGAACTTAAAAGGAGGAAAGAAAAATCCCCCCTACACAGAGCGCTCACTCGCACCCAGAATAGAGCAACCAAAAGAAAAAACGTCCCCGGAAGCCGCTGAAAAATCAGCATCAGATATCTGAATATGCTCCTCCAAGTAGTAGGCATTCTGCTACAAATAAGGACTTAGCGACCACAGGTCTCCCCCCTTGCTATGAAACCGCACAGGACCTTCTTCAGAACTCCGAAACAGTGCAAGACAGGACCTTCCCAAAAGGAGGAAAGTAAAGAGCCGAACCCAGAACCCGGTAGAGAAAACTACCTGCCGAAAAGGGATCCACCGCGAGGAGGGATCAACCGCGAAGCCTCTCCCTGAATAGGTTCACAATAACTATGACTACATGGCTAGGATCAACAGATTACTGACTCTCGTTCCGGAAACGGGCCCAGCACCAAAGTCACTGATAATGTTCGAAAGACTTTGGGATTAAAAGTACCCAAAATTATCAGGACCTGCAGGAAGGAAATAAGGGGAGGGATCCAGCCCCCCCAAAGAGCTCGGGTTCCATAACCCAAACACAACCCCCTTCCTGAGGACGAAGGTACATCCAAAAGGAGACCCTCTACCGGATTACAGTAAGGCATGGCACAAGAAATCCATCCCTTCACACTGACATCCCGCACACAAGGCAGGGGGGGAACCCCACCGACAGAGGAATAAAAGGTACCTCCAAGCACCAGGTGTATACAGTGGGATGTCAAATTCACCCCCAAAAGGAGGGAAAGAGAAACCAAAACTTAACCATATGTTAGCACACAATCAAGGTGTAAATAGCTGAATCTGGTTTTAAATTGTAAACCTTCCGCCCGCTAGCCGGCTAAGTTAACCTTAGACTAGAACAGCGGGCCTGAAGCGTAAAGCTGCTCAAAAGGTCAAATACCAAACGAAAAACCATCCGGTCACCAAGGCCAGCACAGAAGAAGTCTAGATCTCCCTGGAAGGGAGAGAATTACTCCCGTAGGACCAGAAGACGTGAAGGAAATGGGAAACTGGGCCATGCAGAACCATACCTAAGGGATCTGGATACGGACCCCCAAAAATCCAGTCAAAGACAGGACAAACAGACCCGAAACTCTGAGTCGGCTGAACTATTTAAAAACCCCTGAGGAACCGCTCGGTTACCCCATCCAGAGTAGACTTGCACCATAGGTGAAGCAATAACTGTCATATCCAAGACAACTTGGACACTGAACTCACACGTAAAAGTCCCATACCCAGAGAGCTTAGGACACCCACAGCGGGATACAACTCCCCACAGAAGGATGATAGGTAACAGTGAAGCTACACAGCCACACTGGAAGTCCTTAAGGCCCTAGGGACAACGTCCACTAAGTCAAAAGACTAAGAACATACGAGTAAAACAGAAAACTCTGTTTAGGGATGCTAGCTGTCACCAGAATCACCATACAGATAACAGGAGCTTTACCTGGGTACAACCCACAACTTTCTGCTTCAGGAGTGGTGGAGCCAACCACTATGCCACATCTCCCTTAGAAACTGGATTGAGAAGCTAACAAAAATCTAAAAGATCCTCTCCATGTAAATTTGATCGTCTGCAAAGCCTGATTTATGTGAGGATATATGTCACCCATCAGTGAAAGGGCACTCGCTGTAAGGAACACCTAAACACAGCTGGATTCAAACTCTTGACCTTCAGCTTTGAAGGCAACAAGGTTTACCCTAAGCCAACACGGATGGAAGAAGGAACGTGAATCCTAACCCCTAGCGGGAGACACCTAAATGCCTAAGCAGGGGCAACACAGAAAAGGTGGGAGACAACCATCTGAAAATCTCCCAAAGAATGGTAGCAGACGAGATCCCAGAAGTAGAGTAGCCAAAAGGTGTTAACTTCCAGCAACAGATGACCCGGCGCCAACCCAAGAAAAAGGACAAAAGGCCCATCACCTCAACCCGAAGGAGAGGTACCGTCATCAAGGAAAAACAAATTCCAAAAGGGGAACCTCAAGATAGAAAATAAGGACAATCACCCCGAGAGATCCCTAGTAGGATCTGCCCACCCACGAGGAACAGGACAGTTAGGACTGCCCCCGATGCCCCAAAAGGTGGAATGAGAACCAGCCTGATGTCAGCGAATGAAGGCTTCCTCTAACATGTTTTTTTATTTTTTTATTTTAGCCCTGCATGGGCAGAGCCTCAAAAAAATATTGGAAGGTTCACTTCACGAAAACTCTTCACGAAAAAGCATTTTTCGAACCTTAGAGACCCCAGAATAATAAACTCCTCATCCGAGAGAGTAACTCACCACCCAGCTAGGTCAGCCACTTCAGCACCACATGGATGATATAGACCGTAAGGAACAGAGATAGTGCCCTATCAGGACCAGCCTGCTACATGGGGCACTCCAAACTGACCCAGGCCACAGAAAATTTGAGACCCCAATAGGAGTCAACAAAAAGGATATAAAGACATAACAATGTACTAACACCTTAACGTGCGACTTCCACGGAAGCGCCCAAGCGACCACCAAATCGCTAGTATCAGATTCCAGAGAAGAAATATTTCCCAAGGGAAAAATCATAAGAGTACATGTGCTTCTTAAGTACAAAATAAAATTCATCCTAACCAGATCAAAGAAAAAGAGGGCAGCAACCATAGGTGAATGCCCAAGCTCACCCTATTAGCACTAGGATCCTCCAGCACCGCCAAAACATGCCGTAGGCAAGACTTACCTCCGCCGGGGCAACTGACGACCCCGACCCGAGGGTTGGGCCCCTGAAGCTTCAGAGGAAACCGCTTCCCCAGATGGCTGATCTGACCCAGATGATCCCACGCCTGACGATCCCCGGTTAGCATAACATGTACAGTATCTCAGTAACATCTCCTCTGGAAGATGTAAATGTGCCAACGCCATAGATATGGCCATGCGGAACCGTGCCGTAACCTCTGGAGGAAACAAGCCACCTTCCGGTGAAGGGGTAACGGCATTAGGGACACCTGCTTGCGTAGCCAAAGGAGGTTCTAGAGGACGCGCAGCACGGGATATGGTATCCCCAGGGGCGGATGACTCGGCAGACTCTAAGTTCCCTGTATCGAGAGAAGAGAGCACTCTAGAGCGGCATTCGGAACATAACTGATGGGCATGGATTACCTGGGCCATTTCATACTCTTCACAAGTAGAATCTGAATCGGAGACATCCATCTCTAAAAATATTAGAATCGTCCATAACTTGGTATATAGAAATTATGGATAGAAAAAAATTAAAATGGCACCTTACACCCCCAATGGCTGGGGCACTCACCACCTCCTGAGACCCAGACAGCTAGCAGACAGACTTTTACCTCCGTAGCCATGCGGTCAGTAATACGGAAATGGAGCACAGAAACGTGACCACGCTTCGTCACAAGGTGCACTGTGCAGGCCATAAAAAACGCGCCAAGGCCTACAAGGGCTGCGCAGCCTTGCAAAAAAAGGCCGTTATGTTCCGAATTAGCCACAAGCCAAAGTGACGCTACACATTAGGAGACAGAATCACATAACAAACATGATTAAACCCCCCTCAGGAGATATTAACCCTTGATTCCTTACAAAGATAAAGGAGTCCCACTGAGACTCTGACTTCTTCGTTTACATTACTTATCACATCATCAAAGTAAAATGAAACGATCTTACCAGAATCAACGCTGTGGAGCAGGTACACTGCCCTTCAAGTGTGACAGATGGTAGCCTCGCTTCTGACATGGATTTGAGAGAAGAAAGCAGGCAGCGAAACTCGTCAACGATGATTGCTAAGGAGCTTTTAATATGAGCTTTTTTTTTCTATTTTACTCTTCTGCAATTAGGTCAGCCACCAAATGCACGCTATGGGAAATTAATTAGGGTAGGTGGTCGCTTTATGGGAGGCTGAACCACACACAGACAGTAAAAGCAAAAAACCCTGAGGTAGGATGGGGTTACTGGAATGGGGGAGGAAATAAAAGTTACATTTTAGATTTAATAAAATGTTTTTGATAATGTTTTAAAGTAGATTTCCATAGTTCAAGGCTAAAATTAATTATTTAGGTAAAAGCAAATATTCACATTGACTGTCCCTTTAATGGAACTTTCTTCTAAAGTGCTGTACTTGAGTTCGGAGTTCTTATTTCTAGTAGATTTTATTTCTTTTTAGCACAGGATACTGAAACATGTGGGGGTGCTTAGACAATCATGCCGAAAATCTAAACTGTGTCTAGTGCTATTGTGAAGCTGTAGTGTCAAATGTTGATATGATGAATTTGAAGCATGAGATTAAAGGGACGTTCTAGTGTAAAATTAAAATGCTCTGTTCTGTTGGAACATTAATTTTTAAACAAACTGCTTTATTTTATTATCTACTACTTAGGGGTTAATTACATAGTCCAAGTTGTGCTCCTGTGCCACTCCAGATGAGGATACCTGTGGTGAGCGAATGAAAAAGCAGGGATAGATGTGTATATGCTCCAATCATTGGCCCTATCCACCTCTGGAGAGGAAAGGCGGTGTTTCAACTTGCAACTCTTTACTATTAATTTAGCTATTTCGAAGAAGTTAAAATAATAGTAAATAATAAAAAAAAGGAATATGATTAGAACATAAATTACTCTAATGAAATAGAGTATTTTATTTTTTATAGCAAATGGTTCCTTTAAACATTAGACCTAAGATCTTGTGAGACCCAATAACCTTTGTGTTATTTTGAAATGATACAACAAAAAGAAGCTAGTAATCACCTGTGTTCCTTGCTTGGACTTCCTGTCGGCACGAGGGTAAGAACGCTAATGATATAGAACACACACACTTCATAGTGTCTGTATCTTGCTTGAGCCCTTAGCTTGTGTGGTATTTAAACAGATATCATATGGATTATTTTCCATTAGGATTTCCTCTCCTATTTGCCTAGTCTGTGACCTTTGGAGAGATCCAAAAGGCTGTTTACATTCTCTGACTTACACAGGTTTCCTTTTGACTTTTTAAGTTTTTTAATCTGGGAGATGTTGATAAGCAGCAGCAACGTAAAGCTCAGCAGCTGCCATTGTTTTATGGTCCAGATCTGGAGGCAGAATATGAACATGGCAGGGACACAGCTCCAGTTAATCTCTCTCTCACCAACGCAAAGCAAATCCTATTGGTGCATCATTTAAAAAGACGTGCAGAGAGCAAGGTAATCAGTATAAATGTGATGATGCATTATTAACTTCAAGCATAACATGAAATGCTCAGTAAGTAACGTCCATCCATCAGTCCTGGCAATTTTCACCTTAGTTTATACCAGTATGCGGTAGTGTGGGCTAGCCATTAAACTGCTTGAAAGCTGATTTCATGCAGCTACTATTGGCATAGTTACAAATAATGAATGACCTCACTGAGAACATAAAGCATTAGGATTTAGGAATTGTTATTGTAATTTAGTTTAGTAGCATTTTAATGCAGACATAACTCACTGCATGTCGCAGGAACACAGCCATCCTAGCACACAATCCAACTGGTCCTTTCAACTTAGAAACCCGACCGAAATCCCATCTGCTCTTATTTAAATTCAGTGGTAAATGCTAATATTGCCTTATAATTACCTTCACTCTCAGTCATTTTTTGTCATCTCTTTCTTACCCACAGGTCCAGCATCACATTCAGCCGAACCATCTCTAACCTGTCACACCCACCCTATTTTTATATCAGATCACCTAACTGTAATCAGTGGATGCTTCTGAGATTAGAACAAGAACCAATCTGAGCAATATGCAAAAGTCTGATAACCTCTTGGATGTTGACATTATCCAAACCTCCATCTTTAATCTCAACCCCTATCCCTAATGCAAATCTCTAGCGCTAGCAGCAATCCTTAAATCTAACCCAATTACATACAGGAAAATTGCTGCTACAGGCTTATTGGCAGCAAGATTTGAGCAGCTACAAGATCGTTACACAAGATTCCAGACATGACATGCAGCCCCTGTGAGACTTCAGCAGCACAGATCACTCAAACATCATAGCATTAGGGAAGTGGGAAAAGATTAAACATCCACACTAGCCTTAGGTTTAATACTACTGCAAGCAAGTGCCGTCATCATATAGGTACAGCAAAGGTACTAAAATGCCTGTGTTTTCTTACTGATACTCTCTAAACTAGAGGTTCCAACTATTTTTTATAAAGGGCCACAATAGAGCTTTTTTTACACTTAAAAAATAGATTATTAAAAACTGTATAAAATAGATTATTTATATATAAACAAGCGTCAAATGAGCAATGATTTAGCTACATATATGTCACTGTTTTTGCATGCTCAAATGTCAGTAACGGTGCTATGATCCTGAAATGAAAACATTTTCTGTATTCTGCATCTCCACCTTTATGTACTCAATGAGAAATAATCAGTAAATTAATAAAAACAAGTATGCCTGGGCCAGCCTATTTAAACACCAAGTTTAGATATGTGGGGGACCAGATAAAATTCCTTGATAACAAGTTGCCTGCTCTAAGTCTTGCAAGACAAATCATACAATTATGTTTACAGCTTTCAAAAAAACTAATGATTTATTTGCAGCATCAATTAAAATGCAAATGTTTAATCATCATGGTTTCATTAATGACTATTTCCACCCTCTCCTGACTGTCTACTAGAGGAGCACTGACATTTCTCATCACAGCACCAGCCGACTACATGCTTCATATATCCCTCCTTAGAGTTTATGTACTGTGTTTAATGTGCATGGTGTAAAAAATCCAGGGCAGGTTTGAAGCTATATCTCTCTAAGAAACAAATACAATTACTATGGTTGGAGGAACACCTGGTTCTCAGAGCTGTGAAGGCTTTCTTGGCCTAAACAGCTCTTGTTATTAAATGCCTTATTGACTTCAGCTGAAAAGTGAGAAATGTGTTGGGTCTCATGCTCAATTCTTATAATAATAATAATGCACAATCATATTATAGAAAGGGTGATGCTTATTAGCAAGGAGATCAATTTCTGGGATAGAAACTGAGAAAAATGTTTCCTTTTTTATATTGTGCAAGACTCTGAAAAGCCTTGCACAATATAAAAAGTATTCACTGTGGTGAGGACATCAAAACAATTCTAGCAAACATATTAAAGTAAATGTCAGCCCCCTGCAACTTTTTATTAGAGCTGTGACAAAGTCATAGTATAAAGTGACCAGGCAAGGCAGTCTCAGGTTTCTTTAATTAGGACTGATAAAAATGTTTAATAAAAATAAAAACATAAATTATGCTTACCAGATAATTTCCTTTCCATCTGTATGAGGAGAGTCCACGGCTTCATTCCTTACTTGTGGGAATACAGAACCTGGCCACCAGGAGGAGGCAAAGACATCCCAGCCAAGAGCTTAAATACCTCCCTCACTCTCCTCATCCCCCAGTCATTCTGCCAAGGAAACAAGGAACAGTAGGAGAAATATCAGGGTATAAATTGTGCCAGAAGAATAAAACAAAATTTAGGTACGCCCAATGGAGAAAACGCACGGGGCCGTTGACTCTCCTCATGCAGATGGAAAGGAAATTATCTGGTAAGCATAATTTATGTTTTCCATCATAATATGAGGAGAGTCCACGGCTTCATTCCTTACTTGTGGGAAACATATACCCAAGCTCTAGAGGACACTGAAAGAAAATAGGAGGGAAAAGAGAGGCGGAGCCTATTCTGAGGGCACCACAGCCTGCAAAACCTTTCTCCCAAAAGATGCTTCAGCGTGGCAGTGATCAGCTCTTTCAGGGCAAAGTTCTATCATTGTAACACACAAAAGGGGAACTGGTGGGAAACACAATAGTCCAAATAGGAGAGGGGGTGGCCTTGGCGGCCTGGTATCTGTGACAGTTAGGATAAAACAGGTCTCGGTTTATGGTTGATCTTCCATATGTGGCAGAGCTGCACTGATCACCTTAATTAGCTGCCTTGTTGGCCCCTATAAATAACTAAATAGTAATCTTGTATAAGTTACTTTTGTACTGCTTGTCTTTTTCTTTCCCTTTTAAAATGTAATAAATCTACGCGTCTCCTACAAAAGGCCACCCTGACAAGATACAAGAGCTAACCGTATGGAGGACAAACTGCATAGTAAGCAAACACACAACAGCTCAATGGGAATGTCATGCAGTAAATGCCAATGGAGCAAATCTGCACAAATAACCCCCTACCAACTGTGAGCATTAAACCAAAATGAGCTGATCGCACACAGCAGCAGCTCCTTCTCGGTGAATGAAAATCTGCTCCCACAGCCTCAAGTAAAGCCTAGCAACACTGCTACTACAGCCATATCTGTCTGCCACATGCTATACACCTGGGCTCTTATTTCATTTCAGATTTATGTTTCAGCAGCGAACAAATTTGAAAGGATGTATACGGCTACTAAACAAATCATTAAATGCGTCCAGTTGGGATGTATAGGCTTATGCAGCGCTGGAGAAAATGTGTAAACCAAAGAAGCCGGACTGAGGTTTAGAATAAGGAGATTTTGTATAAATATATAATATAATTATGAGAAAAAAGGAATGAATTTATGAGTCCTGCTGCTGGATTTAGCAGTTTCAGTCTAAAACACTGTGTGATGTTATCACAACAGCAGCTTTTAAAGAAATCCCTAAGGAGTAAACTTAGCAACTAAATGGTCAGCTCGATCTGAGACAAAAACATAAAAATTATATTATTTTTTATTTTTAGCTTTACAATATTTTTTTACCAAATTTAAAGGGCCATTATAGTAAAAAAAATTACATTATCTAATTTGATTAAATGCCATTTTAAGACTAGCGACCCTGCACCTCCATGTGTTTAACCCCCACGAAAGGGTTCACACAGTAGAAGTACTGCTTAGGACACGCAGAGCACTGCTGGTCCTGAGCAGAAACTGTTGTTGACTCAATCAGCAGCGTTAGTTGTACAACCCACCTCTGCAACAATCGCTGCTAATTGGATCAGCGGCAGTTTCTGATTAGGACCAGCAGTGCTCTTATCTTAAAACTCATATTACACCACATCTTACTCATCATCTCCAGCACTAATGTTCCGTGACAAGCTGAGTGTGGTTTTGGGACACACTATTGAGAATCACTGACCGAGCTACTGTAAAGGCCGTAAGGCTACGAAGACTCCACCTAATGTATGACCTTCTCTTTTTGCCCCTTACTCTTCAATAGTTCCCGTAAGCACCTTTGTAGCTGTAAACTAAAATGCTACTATTCCTTTAATGTGCTGTTTCATACATCAGCTTCAAAAGCTTTTATCTCTTGTTGCAACTGCAATCTCTCGCTTGGTTGATTGCCAGCAACACAAAGTCAATGCTAATTCCACTAGGAGAACCCCGTCTTTATATTCCACAGGTGTCTGCAAAGCAACACTATGAACAGGGAGTAGCGTAAAGAAGTCACTTGTCCAAAGGAAAGAAAGAAAACAATTCAGTTGAAATGCAAGAGCAAGTTGGCAAAATATCCAAAAAGTTCAATGGGAAATAACGAGTATATAATCCAAAACACAAAGCTGAGCAATGGTGGAATTTATGATGTTTCTCCTGTAATCAGAATAACAGCTTCCTATTTAAACCGAGACTTAAATAAAAGGAAGATAAAATTAATAATATAACATAAATTCTTTATTATTATTGGTGGCGCTTCAACAAGCTAGATTGTAAAATCTCAACAGCAAAGCAGTGTAATATAAGTTATAGAATCAGGAATCATCAGACTTTAAAGCGACAGAAGAAATGTGTTATTTATTTATCATAGGAGTGTTCAACATCAAGGGAAAATAGACAATAGAAAGTGAAAAATGCGTAACAGAAACAATTCTAATACAGTTTTTGGTTACATTTTATTGAAAAACAAATGCCATGTCCTAACTGATTAGCGCACGTAATGTTCACATTACTGACTGTAGCTTACTATGATGGAACGCAAAAATGTTAGCGCAAAAATGTTAGCGCAAAAATGTTAGCGCAAAAATGTTAGCGCTGTGGTGCATTAACATCACCATAGCTCTTACATTTTTGCTCTCATGTTACAAATCCATAGTTATTTTTAGTGCTTAAATGATAGCCTAGTAAGCCAGCATGCCAGATAGCGTGGGTACGCTAAAGCCCTCACATTATAGCCTTCTATGGCAGCACACAGTAAAATTCTTGTCAGATAAAGTTTGAGCGCTAAGCTCATGGGGCGCGATCCGATAAAGATCGTAGTTTGCAGCGCAAGCGAGGGAACCCCCGCCGCCCGTAGTTTCAGCTTGCAACTCGAGCTATAATATATACGGCGCCATCAGAGGCTAAAGATGTCCAAAAATCTGCGTAGGTTTTTTTAAGGGGGGTTTGGGTGGGTTTAGAATAGGGGTATGTGGGTGGTGGGTTATAATGTTGGGGGGTGGTATTGTGTTTATTTTTTACAGGCAAAAGAGACGTTTTCTTTGGGCCATGCCCCGCAAAAGGCCCTTTTAAGGGCTGGTAAGGTAAAAGAGCTGTGAACTTTTTTAATTTAGAATAGGGTAGGGAAATTTTTTTATTTTGGGGGGCTTTATTATT
The DNA here is from genome assembly GCF_027579735.1 of Bombina bombina. Classification (NCBI taxonomy): domain Eukaryota; kingdom Metazoa; phylum Chordata; class Amphibia; order Anura; family Bombinatoridae; genus Bombina; species Bombina bombina. The sequence continues at coordinate 715,013,260 of NC_069501.1, read as the reverse complement.
TTATTACGGGGCTTAGAATAGGCGTAATTAGCTTAAAAATCTTGTAATTTTTTTTAATTTTTTGTAATTTAGTTTAGTTTATTGTATTTTAGTTTAGATATTTGTAGTTTATTTAATTTATTGATAGTGTAGGTGTATTTGTAACTTAGGTTAGGATTTATTTTACAGGTAAATTGGTAATTATTTTAACTAAGTAGCTATTAAATAGTTATTAACTATTTAATAGCTATTGTACCTAGTTAAAATAAATACCAAGTTACCTGTAAAATAAATACAAACCCTAAAATAGCTACAATGTAATTATTAATTACATTGTAGCTATCTTAGGGTTTATTTTATAGGTAAGTATTTAGATTTAAATAGGAATATTTTAATTAATAATATTAATATTAATTAGATCTATTTTAATAAGAATTTAGTTAGGGATGTTAGAGTTAGATAGGGTTATTATACTTAATATATATATAATATAATAACGATATTAACTATATTAACCCTAATATAATTAGGGTTAATATAGTTAATATAGCTGGCGGCGGTGTAGGGGGATTAAATTAGGGGTTAATATTTATAAAATAGATGGCGGCGGTGTAAGGGGCTCACTTTAGGGGGTAGGTAAGGTAGATGGCGACGGGGTAGGAGCTCACTTTAGGGGGTAGGTAAGGTAGATGGCGGCGGGGTAGGAGTTCACTTTAGGGGGTAGGTAAGGTAGATGGCGGCGGGGTAGGGGCTCACTTTAGGGAGTATGTAATGTAGCTGGCGACGGTGTAGGGGGATCACATTAGGGGGTATGTAATGTAGCTGGCGACGGTGTAGGGGGATCACATTAGGGGATTATACTTTTAATGTAGGTGGCGGCGTGGTCCGGGAGCAGCGGTTTAGGGGTTAAATACTTTATTAGGGATTGCGGCGGGGGATCGCGGTTGACAGGTAGATAGACATTGCGCATGCGTTAGGTTTTATTTTGCAGGTAGTTTAGGGAGTTACGGGGTTCCAATAGACAGCGTAAGGCTTACTATGGCTGCATTTGTGGCGAGGTGAAAATGGAGTAAGATTTCTCCATTTTGCCACGTAAATCCTTACGCTGTATATTGGATACCAAACTGCACTGGTTTGGTATACCTGCCTATGGCCCAAAAAATTACGGGCGAAGGCAGAAATATACGAGCGTAACTTCTAGGTTACGCTGTATATAGGATACCAAACCAGCACAAATTTCGGCGTTGCCGGCTTTTGCGGGCGACGCTGCATATCGGAACGGGCCCCTGGTGCACAAGTAGTAGTTTTTCATGTAGCTCTGCGCTACATTTTTTTTTAATGAAAGTTACGCATATAACACATCACATATACACACATACAAATGCACCTTTGATCTAGTTCCGTCCCTTGTCATATACCAAATCCATTTAATACTGAGACAAAAACTTTTTCCCCATAAAGAAACCTTTGTTTCATAAGCATAACGTCTAACTATAACAAACCTTTATTTGCATATCATTTTCACTGTTTATTATGCAAATTAGAAAGCAATAATTGTTTACTTCAGGTCTCAAAAAGCTCTAAATTTGACAGCACTTTTCTGGATTGTGCTCAAGCACAACACTTAAAGGGATATTAAACCCATTTTTTTCTTTTGTGACTCAGACGGAGGGTAACATTTGAATAAAGTTTCTAATTTACTTCTATTATCAAATGTCATTCCCATGGTATTCCTTGTTGAAGAGATACCTGGTGTAGGTGTCTGGAGAAGTGCTGCCTCTAAAGCCAGTTTTGTGAGTGGCCCAGCAGTGAAACAGTTAATTAGAGCAATTAGCTAACACTGCACAATGCAGACTGCAAGGTGTGGTTCCCTTAATAACTGTTTCACTGCTGGGTTGCTCACAAAACTGGCCGTAGATGGAACACTGGTCTGGATCACTACATGGCAGGAATTAGTGCTGCCATCTAGTGCTCCTGAAAATGGATAACATTTTTCCAAAATGCTGCCATATAATGCTCCAGACACGTGCATGCTCTTGAGCTTATATTCCTGCTTTTTAACAAAAGATACCAAAAGAAAATTTAATAATAGAAGCGAATTAGAAAATTGTTTAAAATTACATGTTCTATTCTATTAAATGATGACAGAAAAATGTTGGGTTTCACGTCCCTTTAACTCAGCTCCTATAATACGATAGTGCTACCTATTATAAGTATAGGTCACACTAAAAAGGTTTTAGCCGCCTTCAGATGCGTTGGTTAAAATGTTTAACCCTACACGTGTAATACCAGATTGTGTGTTATACTTTGTGCAAGACCACACAAAAGATAATGAACCACGTGCTATCGATTGCGCACCACTTGTAATCTAGTCCTATGTGATTCACCTCTGGGAACCGGAAATGGTCAGTAATTAGCAGCTACTTGTGACTGTCATGCCCCAATTGTCTCACAGTGTGCTTGACGCTCCCAAGTGACACTTTATAGGGACATTCCAGCCAAAATTGTAATCCGCATGGATGGATTTCAGTTTTGAATAGAATCGTTTTTGTAATATACATGTATTTGCAAAAAGTTTGTATTTAAGTATGCATCGTGCACCAGCATTTTAAACACATCACTTCCTCAGACAGCCTAAGGTGATTGTACCATCTGATAATGACTCAATTTAATTGCTGACATGATACAAGCCCCACTTTGAGCAGCTGCAGTATTTAAAATGCTGGTGCACCGAGAATATCTAGCTATGCTTCACGTGCAGTAAAAATATTAACACTAATACTGTAATAACCTTTAGAAGCATTTTTGCCCATACATGTATATTGCAAATCTATTTCTATTCAAAGATGTAATTAATCTATGTGCATTTAAATTTTGACCGGAATATCCCTTTAACACATAGTTCAGGTTAGTGATGCAAAAATGACATGCTCTAAATTAAAATTTTACATGCAGGTTTTACATCAGCATGTCCCTTTAAGTTATTTATGCTTTAGTATATAAGCGTTTAGCATCAACTGATTTCTTTCACATCATCACTAAATCAAAAACACATTTTTCCAACGGCCATTGATTTAAGACTACAAGGATATGACATTGCAAAGCAACTACCTTAGATGGTTTTATTTTAAAATGTTTCCCTTACATTAAAAAAAGTCAAAGAACTTAAAGGGATAGAAAAGTCAAAATTAAACTAGCATGGTTCAGATAGAGCATGTCATTTTAAGACACTTTTAAATTTATTTTCAAATGTGCTTCGTTCTCTTAGTATCCCTTGTTAAAAAATGAATACGCACATATCATACACTAGTGGGAGCTGCTGCTAATTGGTGCCTGCACACACGTGTCTCTTGTGATTGGCTAACTAGATGCGTTCGGCTAGCTGCCAGTAGTGCAAAGCTGTTCCTTTAGCAATGGATAATAAGAGAATGAAGCAAATTTGATAATAGAAGTAAATTTGAAAGTTGTTTACAAATGTATGTTCTATCTGAATCATAAAATAACATTTTGGGTTTTACTATCCCTTTAAAAAACAAACACAAACTGTGCAGTAATAGATTTAGGGCACCCCCTTTCAATACCATAGAAATATTCAGCTAGCAAAATACTAATGCTACTACCAAGAAAAAAGATAAAATGCCTTTTTATGACAGCTAAGCAATATTTTCATTATTACTATGTAAGATGACTTAATATTTACATAAGATATTGCCACTTGGCAAGAATCTCACTGCACAGAGCATGCCAATATCTGACACTTTACAAGAAACAAATCTTCTGTGGTTAAATATGTTACCATTAAGCATGTGTGGTAAAACATTTAATGCAATAATTAGGACCAGATGCTATATTATTTAACAATTGGGTTTGCAATTGTTAAAATGTTTTCATTTCCACCAGTCAAATAACTGTAGTAATTAATACGACGGTGAACAGAAATTCTAGATTCAGCTAACATTTAAACAATAATTTCTGTTTTCAACAATGGGTTAATGCTATTTAAGTAATTAATCATACAAACCAGAAATGGAAGAGGACTATCACATAGAGTCACTAAAGCCCAAGAACATTTTAAACAGTGAGATTGGTTTAATGGCCAAAAACTTCATAAGAACGAAAACGGAAAGCACAAAAGGTATTAGAGACATTTTTTTTTTGTCGTTTTTATTTCTGTTGTATGTAATGGTAAGAACAAAATGAACAATATTATTTCCGCGCCATAGGAACGAATTAGCAAGTCAAATATTGAGTCAGGCCTCCAGCATATGCTAAGAAGATTGCTTTGATCTTATCCGCTCTAAAAGCTCCATTATTGAATTTATACTCTGTGAACACATACAACGCCAATATACAATGCATATATAACTACAGTGTTTGAAGAAGCAAGGAAGCTTGATGAGAGAAAAAATCCTCTAAAAATATATAAAAAACAAAATGGATTAAAATAAAATATCCTGTTAATATACTTTTCCTATCTCAATAGCCTGTGGAGACCTTAAAAAGAGCTGTACAATGCTGTACAGAAATGCAGGATTGTGAGGCAACACCTGGCTTCCCTACCTGACCATTCAGCAGTATAAAAGGTCTTCTGGAGGGATGATCTGGGGATTCTTCACCTAAAGGCAGTAATATTTACATTATATGTTTTCCATCAAAAAAATACATTTTTCAGGTTTGTTAATACAATGCTTGATTCAGCCAACAGGGACTTGAGTTTCTTATTTTGGTGATCCCCCCCCCCCATTTAACTCTTGGTAAATGGTGTAGTACTTTAATTGTAGCATCTGGTACCAGTTATGTACTACACCTATACACACCCCTATTTAAATAACAAGGTATACAAGTCACGTCATGACTCCTCATCCAAATCATCCTCCAATTTCTTTGGTCATTGTCAACCAGTGCCTCAGCAGTCCTGAACTGTCACTGCCTTAAGATCTAACTGGCAAATGACTCATTCAAATCATCCAAGCTTGCTACTGTTTGTTCAAAATAATCATAAAATCTAATTAGTCATAACCAGATATGATATGACAACTTGCCTTCAAAACTATCACCAGAGCTGCTCAGCCAATGAGCATTCCAAATTATCAAACAATAGCAGCACAGCCAATGAGCATTCCAAACCAACAAAAGTAGCAGCACAGCCAATGAGCATTCCAAAAACACCAAAAGTAGCAGCATGGTCAATGAGCATTCCAAATCATCACCAGAGCTGCTCAGCCAATGAGCATGCCAAACCACCACAAGTAGCAGCACAGCCAATGAGCATTCTAAACCACCACAAGTAGCAGCACAGCCAATGAGCATTCTAAACCACCACAAGTAGCAGCACAGCCAATGAGCATTCTAAACCACCACAAGTAGCAGCACAGCCAATGAGCATTCTAAACCACCACAAGTAGCAGCACAGCCAATGAGCATTCCAAACCACCACAAGTAGCAGCACAGCCAATGATCATTCCAAACCACCACAAGCTGCAGCACAGCCAATGAGCATTCCAAACCACCAATAAGTAGCAGCATAGCCAATGGGCATTGCAAACCACCAAAAAGTAGCAGCACAGCCAATGAGTATTCAAAATCACCAGAAAGTAGAAGCAGTCAATGAGCTTTCCAAATCACCAAAAAGTAGCAGTACAGCTAATGAGCATTCAAAATCACCAAAAAGTAGGAGCACAGCCAATGAGCTTTCCAAATTATCAAAAAGTAGCAGTACAGCTAATGAGCATTCTAAATCACCAAAAAGTAGCAGCACAGCTAATGAGCATTCAAAATCAACAAAAGTAGCAGCACAGCCAAAGAGCATTCCAAATCATCACTAGAGCTGCTCAGACAAATAACATTTCATATAATCTCCAGAGCCGCTCAACCAATGAGCATTCTAAATCACCACCAAAAGTAGCAGCACAGCCAATGAGCATTCCACATCATTACAAGAGCTGCACAACCAATGAACACTGATTTTCTGCACAAAATATAAGTTGGCATTGGTCTAAATGATGATTTGAAAATCCTTCTGTTCCATCAAAGTTCATATATTAAAATAGATGGACCACATTAATGCAGAAAAAAAAAAAGAATCAAAAGAATGATAAGATACAATTTTATATACTGTAATGTGCCCTTGATTATATATTATGTTAGAAAAAGATACAGGACCAAATCAAAAAACAAATTATGCTTACCTGATAATTTCATTTCCTTCTGTATGAGGAGAGTCCACGGCATCATTCCTTACTGTTGGGAAATACTGAACCTGTCCAGCAGGAGGCAAAGACACCCCAACCAAAGGCTTAAATACTCCCCCTACTTCCCTCATATTCCAGTCATTCTGCCAAGGAACAGTAGGAGAAATATCAGGGTATATATGGTTCCCGAAAGAGAAAAAAAAAATGTGGTCCGCCCATCGGAGTATACGGGCGGGGGCCGTGGTTTCTCCTCATACAGAAGGAAATTAAATTATCAGGTAAGCATATTTTATGTTTTCCTTCTTAATATGAGGAGAGTCCACGGCATAATTCCTTACTGTTGGGAAAACTATACCCAAGCTCTAGAGGACACTGAATGATAAAAGAAGGGGTAAAGGAAATGCTGACCCTAATCTGAAAGCACCACATCCTGTAAATTTGTAAAACATTTCTTCTAAAAGCTGCTTCAGCCAAAGCAAAAACATCAAATTTGTAGAATTTTGAAAAAGTATGTAAGGAGGACTAGGTAAGCCGCCTTACAAATCTGATCCATAGAGGCCTTGTTCTTAAAGGCCCAAGAGGAAGCCACCGCTCTAGTGGTATGAGCAGAAATCCTCTGAGGATTTTAAGTCCCGCTGACTCGTAAGATAAGCGTATAACACTCCTCAACCAAAAAGATAAGGAAGTCAAAGAAGCCTTCAGACCCTTCCGCTTCCCAGAATTGATAACAAACAAGGAAGAAGTTTGCCGAAAATCCTTAGTAGCTTGAAGATAAAACTTCAAAGCTCGAACCACATCCAGATTATGAAGTAAACGTTCCTTCAAAGAAGAAGGATTAGGACATAAGGAAGGAAACACTATCTACTGATTGATGTTACGATCGGAAAACCCAAGCGGGTATGAAGGACAGCCTTATCAGTGTGGAACACCAGATAAGGAGGATCACATTGCAAGGCAGCCATTTCAGAAACTCTGCATGCTGGCGCAATAGCTAAAAATTGGTAAACCGCACTGTCAGGAGAGAGGAAATAAGTCTGACCACACCGGGTCAAATGGTGCACAATGCAGGACCGCCCCTTCCTTTAATAGCAAAAAAGTGCACCAAGCCTTTCAGGCTGCGCAGCTCCCAAAACAAAAGTAAAAACCCTGTACGTTCCAACATCTGCCTGAGCCTCATCTCACACATGTCGCAGCATAATCAAATAAACGTATGTGATTAATCTCCACTGTTCAATAACCCTCCTCAGGAGATATTAACCCTTGATTCCATACAGCTAAAAGGAGCCACACCGTGACCCTGTCTTCTTGCGTTATCATATGTGTATAAAAAAAAATGAAACAATCTTACCGGAATCTATGCCGTGGAACAGAAACACAGCCTCTCAGGTTTGACAGTCTTGTAGCATCGCTCCTGACATGGACTTGAGTGATGGAAGCAGGCAGTGAAACTTGTCAACACTGATTGCTTAGGAGCTGTTTATGCGAGTCTGGATGCATTTGCAGAAAGACTCTCCCTGCATCTCCAGACTCTAACATTCATCAATGCTCTCACTGAGAGGCTGACAAGACTATTTAAAACTCCAGTCCCATTTCGACGGGTAGATACCCTTCATGAGGAACTACTCCGAATCTTCTGACACTTCTCTGCCAACCTCCTGTTACAAAAGGCAAAGAATGACTGTGATATGAGGGAAGTAGAGGGGGGGGGGGGTATTTAAGCCTTTGGCTGGGGTGTCTTTGCCTCCTCCTGGTGGCCAGGTTCAGTATTTCCCAACAGTAAGGAATGATGCCGTGGACTCGCCTCATATTCAGAAGGAAATGTCTCTTTTCTTCTCAAGTGCTCTGGTTGGCATGATTTTAAAAAGCATATCCTTCAAGCATTTTGTAGTGTACTTTTATTCATGTTAACATTATCTGAACAAAGAAATTGAATCTGTGTAAAAATCTAATGGGGCAGTTTTGAAGATCAGCTCATTGACGCCTGTAAATGTTAGATGCCTCACTATGCTCCCAAACATGATACAGGGACAAATAAATGTTCCTACTGGCCAGAGCAAAGTAATCATATTAACTGTTCTATAAAGTAAAAGCAAAATCATTTTACATGGTGCTTCTAGAACACAGATTTTGCACAACACAGGATGGAGATACAGAGTTAAACAAACCTAAACAAAAGCAATTTATGTGACTAAGTATGGTGATGGGTGTCAGCACTGCTACAAAAGCCACTTGTAAGAACTAATAATGATGGGGGGAAGAATGAGAGTCTTGAATTGAACAAAACGCACTTTTGTGCAAATCCATAATTCTAAAACAGGTCACAGCAACAGCTTCCATGAATTCAAAGATTACATTTTTATTGTAGTGAAGTAGTTCTGGGTGGGGGGACACAAATTGGTGCAGACTAGAAAAGTATAAAAGTGTATGCTTAAAGAAGGCTCTCTATATGTTTAAAGGGACAAGCAGGTGACACTGACAAGATGCACCAGCAAGCATTGAAAGATATGCATATATATATATGCTATGGTTATGGGTAGAAAATGTAATTTCTTACTTTTTTTATCTATACATTTGGATGTTGCTGAAGAAGTTCTAGAGAACTAAAAGGCTAATTAAATTTACCAAAAATTTAAATATAAACTATTTTTAAGCTCTATGTCCTCTACCAACTGCTTTGAAACTTTATATGCAGAAGAGGAACATAGCAGGGTGGATAGGATAGTCAAAACATTAAGATATAGCAGATTATATTTTGAGGATGATGTCCGTTTTAACAGAGGCAGCATGTAAAACTCTTTTCTTTCATGTAATTGGCAAGAGTCCATGAGCTAGTGACATATGGGATATACAATCCTACCAGGAGGGGCAAAGTTTCCCAAACCTCAAAATGCCTATAAATACACCCCTCACCACACCCACAATTCAGTTTTACAAACTTTGCCTCCTATGGAGGTGGTGAAGTAAGTTTGTGCTAAGATTTCTATGTTGATATGCGCTTCTCAGCATTGTTGAAGTCCGATTCCTCTCAGAGTACAGCGAATTTGAATACACTTATTTGAATACGATGATTTCCCTAACGGGTGTCTATTTCATGGGTTCTTTGTTATCGGTCGTAGAGATTCATCTCCTACCTCCCTTTTCAGATTGACGATATACTCTCAATTTACCATTACCTCTACTAATAACTGTTTTAGTAATGGTTTGGCTATCTGCTATATGTGGATGGGTGTCTTTGGTAAGTATGTTTTCATTACTTAAGACACTCTCAGCTATGGTTTGGCACTTTATGCATTTATATAAAGTTCTAAATATATGTATTGTACTTATATTTGCCATGAGTCCGGTTCATGTATTTCCTTCTGCAGACTGTCAGTTTCATATTTGGGAATGTAAACATTTTTAAGAAATGTATTTCTTACCTGGGGTTTAGTCTTTTTTCAATTGACTACTTCTTGTAATTGCGGGTATTAGGCCTGCGGGTGCGTCAAATGCTAAACTTTATTGCGTCACTCTTGGCGCGAAAAAAATTTTGGCGCGAAAAAGTACGTTTATGACGCAACTTCGTCATTTCCGGCGTCATACGTGACGCCGAGACCTTTCACACGGCGGCGTCATTAGTGACGCAAGTGTGTCATTTCCGGCCATTTTTGGTGCCAAAAAAGACTTTACGTTACGTTGTGCGTCATACTTGGCGCCAAATTTTTTTCATTATTTCAATAACCCTTGTTTGTTTGCCTCTTGCTTTTTGCTTTCAGAGGCCTATGCTATTGCATTTTTTCCCATTCCTGAAACTGTCATATAAGGAAATAGATAATTTTGCTTTATATGTTGGTTTTCCTCTTACATTGCGCAAGATGTTCCAATCTGATCTTGCCTCAGACTCTTTTACATCAATGGAAAGATCTGGTGCTGCAAAAGTACTAACGTTGATTTTAATTCAGCAACCAATCACTTGGAGCGGCCTTATATTTGAAGTGGGTGAGTGTATTGCTTTGTGACTTCTTGGAGTAGGAAGATACCCCTTGTACATATATAAAAAAAATATGGATGACCTCTGGGAGGTGCTTTTACCCACTCCTTTGGTTAAAAGGTCATATACCTACCCATACTGATATGGTTTCTATGAAAAGGTGGGATAAATTGCTTCAGTTCCTGTATAGCCAAGCTAGGACTTATTTGGTAGATTATCAACAAACAGGACTACTGAAGAACAGGATAAACTGATGTATCAGGCAGGACATTCGTAGAATATTACTTCAAACATGAGGAAATGAATGTATTAACATAAATCTGGCTTTCTTTCATATTTCTCTGGGTCTGTGGAAATTCTCTTTATAAGACTTTGTTATTAAATGGCACAAACATATTGAATTAATAACATATTGTAAACATGTGGCTGCCTTCAAATAGCTCAATGGAAGCTTTATTACAATTGTCCAATGAGCTCTTGCCTTAAAAGCTGAACCTATCTTCCTGAGCTGACATACAAAAGTAGTATGAAATAGTACTTCAAATCCATTTAGCCATATAAACCTTGGAAGCTGTTTATCACATTTAGGGATCACAATGGAGGTAAAAAATGGAATAAAAATGTCCAAATAGAATTAGTCTCTTAAAAAGAATACAAAATGTTGTGAAATGATGCTTCCTTGTCATTCTTGGGAAACAAAGAACATTTCTGCTAGTATTATTAATACAATAATTGACTATAAAAAAACAATTTGCCTTATATAAATCAAACTGTCCCTCATATAGAAATAAGAAATAGCATATTGACGTGCACAAGTAGGAATTATGGAACTGATTGAGAATACGGAATTAGATGTTTGAATGGCAACAGCTGTATGAGCTATAGGAACACTGACTGCATGCACCTCTGCTCCTTAATATCTGAAGTGTCAATAGTGGTATAAGCAAAAGTCAAAAAAGAAAAAATGGTTTTTCAGTTTATGTCTAGCAAAATCCTAGCACCCAAAGTAGTGTTTCCAGAAGCACAATCACAAACTTATAGGGCATTTAATAAGGGATGTAAATAAAGGAGGTTCATAGATGCAGAGGGACACATATAGTTGCACTAACTGAATTGCTTTATTTTCCCAAAAACTCTCATAAATAGAACATTTATAACCTTAAAGGGACACTGAACCCAATTTTTTTCTTTCATGATTCAGATAGAGCATGTAATTTTCAGCAACTTTCTAATTTACTCCTATTATCAATTTTTCTTCGTTCTCTTGCTATCTTTATTTGCATTTTTGGTTCAGCACTTATTTATTGGTCAGTTAAATCAATACACCAATCAGAGGATGAAGAAAATTTGATAATGAGTAAATTAGAAAGTTGCTTAAAATTGCATGCTCTATCTGAATCACGAAATAATAAAATTGGGTTCAGTGTCCCTTTAAGGCAGGGGTTATCAAATTTGCCAAGCCAGAGGTTTTGGAACTACATTTCCTATGATGCTCAGCCAGCTTAAAGTGTCTGAGAATCATGGAAAATCAGAGGTTTTGGAACTAGATTTTCCATGATTCTCAGACACTTTAAAAGCTGGCTGAGCATCATGGGAAATGTAGTTCCAAAACCTCTGGAGTGCCAATTGTGATCAACCCTGCATACCAGCTAGAGCAGTACAAGGAGCACTGAGTCACTGACCCTATTGGCTGTCACAAGCCATTTGAGTGTAGGATCTTATTGAAAGATGGACACACACACAAAAAACAAGACTCATGAGTCCAGTGATTATATGTAAGGACCCAGCAAGCCTAAAGATACCTAACTGTATGGATGCGTGGTGATCTGCTGTCTTCATGTGTACAACTTAAAGTTGGACCAGAATAAGTATGGACAACAGTATATAAGAGAAGAAAATAAATCTTGTAAATTTTTTTAACATTCTAATAATGCCACAAGACAATATATTATATCATCACAGAAATATGAAAGAATGATTTAACCAAAAATAGCAGCTTTCCATATCAAAATACACAGGCAAGTTTCTAAGTTCAAACAAACATGTAGGTCATGTTCACTTTAAGACTGTCACAGACAATAAGAAACTAAACATAACATCTACAGAGACATTCAATATTCCTCTGCATGATTCAAAACTCTACAACTGTGTAAAAGTCTTAAAGATTTCACAAAAAAATTCTGATTGATTATTAAGAATGAATTGACATAAAACAACATACCATTTTGTTGTTTATTTCATGGAAGTGAATTTCACAGACTTTTTCCACAACATCTTCATTTTCAAAGGTTACAAAGCCAAAACCTGAAAAATAAATATGTGCAGCTTATAGCAAACAAAACACAGAGAAACAAAAGAAACAGGGATAAAATAACTATAAGACCTATTATGTTACATAGTTTAGCACTAGAGGGTGAATACTGTGAACCAAAGAAGCATCACAAACAAATATTTTAAAAAAAATGACATAAGGATTTTCATTAAAATTTTCCAAACATTCTCCTTGAATAAATGTGTTGTTAAATATGTGTTTGTGAGGGATGCATGAGGAATGTGTACGTCACTAATATGGTAACAATTTATTACCGCTGCAGTAATATATATATATATTAGATAAGTTAACCTTAATGTGTGCTGGCACCTTCTCTGGTAGAGTCCGTGTACAACCTAATGTAGGGATTGGCGTCTCACAGGAAACTGGGAGGCACAGCTAGAGTTGCCAGGTGTACAGTATGTCATTTGGTTGTCTAGTTATATGGCTCCCACGGGCCTTAGATCTGATCTAGGATCCTATATGGGCATATAACTGACACAAGCTGAATGCGGTTTGGTACCATCCGAAGTCCATAGCTGGTAGGAGTTACATGACCATGGGGACTGTTACCTATTGCACTCACTGTGCAGCTCCTCACATTTACCTTCTGATTAATAAAGGTTTAGATTATTGTACTAATCAATAAATACATTTTTCTCCTGACTAAAAAAACTAAATGTGTGGCTGGCTGCTGACTACTCTGGTGGCCAGTAAAGATACCCTAAAGTTAAATATTCATACCCAATGAACCACTGCATTGTATTAGTTCTGCATACAAAATAAACAGTTTAAACCATTCAAAATTGTATTTTTGTTAGCACAATCTGCATTGCTTTGCAGGCTATGGACACTTCTTAAAAAGACTAAAGTATTTTATCTTCTCTGCTTTGTATGTGGGGCAGATATAAGCTAAAGCTAATGGGTAGCCAGTAGCAGGGTCAGTTTAAATTGTATAGAATGATCTGCAGCCACTCTGGGAGCAGTGGGCAAACTATATTTCTCAGAGTTCAATATCCGAAAAAGCAGGCAAAATAAAATACATTGCAAAGTGGTTTTACTACACATAATACCTAATATCATAGGGAATTACATTTTGAGTTGAATAGTTCCTTAAAGTGTCTTATAAATGTGTCTGTTACTCTCCTAATGTACTTCTGAGATTTATAAGACATCCTTGATTTATTAAGTATATAACCCAGACTTCCCAAATAACTCCATTCACGATATTAAAAAAAAAAAAGTATTTATAGTCAACATTATGCCATGTACATACTAAAAAAGTTAAGTTGTAAGAGAAAACAATAGCAAAATTATTTTGTATTTTCAAGAGTTGTTTTTATGTAAAATTGTGCTTTGTCCCACACTCCCTAGAGATGCCACAAAAAAAACAAATTCTGTAACCTAGGTTTTAAAAGTGATGCAAGTTACCTAAACAAGTAATATATTTGCAGGTTAAAGAATTTGCTTTTTGACCTCTCTAGGGAAGGTGGGAGAAGCGCAATTGTAAATAAAATCAAGCAGTGTTTATGGTGTCCTTATAAAAGTTTCAGACAGCACATTTTTATTAAACACTGCAAATCATATCCTGATACTAGTATTCAAATAAAGTGAATAAAACACAGAGCCGTTTCTAGCTTAATATACCACAGATTAAAAAAACAAACACATTTTCTTATCTTTGTGGAAGAATGGAGAAAAGTTAATGAGTTAATCTAATGCACACAACTGCGTTTATTGGTTTGTATGTCCCTTAAAGCTAAAGGTGTTTTCTTGACAATTTTTTCTAAGGGTCAGGAGACACAGTGGCTAGTGGCTATGCTCTCTCAGGGAAACAGACAGTGTAATGAGAAGTGAGCATGGAATCAGAGCAGGTCTGCACTTGTCTTTGAACATCCTGATGTAGTCAACCCTAAGGGTCAGCTAGCATCCGGAGATGGTTTTTGTCCCTTTCTTCCTGAATTACTTCCTCTAATACCTCATCAGGACATCCTGGGGCCTTTATGAAGCCATTAAAGTTTGAGGCCTATGATCTCACCACTCATCTCCCTCTCCAATGCTGCATCAAAAAGAAGCAGGATTTGGCCCAGTTAAAGGCTGTTTGATGCCTGCTGCCTGCCCGTCAGCTATGCAGCGTATTTACTCAGCCAGGCCCTGGATCTGCCAGACAAAGCCACATGGAAAGGCTTTTGGCAGTCAGCTCCAGCTCTGAGTATCGATTCCCTCTTAAAATCAACACACTGTCATTTTCCTAACAACTGCTCAATACTTAAACAAATAACTCATGAGAAAAAAAATGCATATAGGCTCCTAAAGGCAGCCCGAAGCTTACTGAAACAGCCAACCATTTGAGAAAAAGCGAACGCTCACATTTAAATACAGCATTATGCACAAGCGTAGGGAACTGTTTTGCTAGGCAAAGCCAGTCTTCTCAGCTGAGATTGTGATTATTCGATCAAAAGAATGATTCATTCATGCTAAGGACTCTGGGGTACAACTGCTTTGAGGAATCAGCCAATATATTTGCAAATGACTGAGAATAAAACTAGTATACACATTAGATATTTCCCATTTTCACAAAGAATTTGACAGCTGATAAGATCAGATTGCCTCATCTAGTCTGCCTATTTTTCTATCAACTCCATATCACCAAAACACTTTTTTTATTTCTATCTGTATTTTCTATAGTCAGGATATTATGATGTCTATCCCAATATAAAAAAGTTTAGAATTTTCAGTTACCTACATCTCCAACCAATAGCAGCCAGTTTTTCAATTTGTGTCAACACAGACCAAGCGCAACATATGTTTATTAACTTTGTATTAAATACAATCTGTTAGCCCTTTGGAGCAGAGCCCCCCCGAAGTAATTTGTTACATGTGTTTCTTTTTTTTTTTTTTTACCATGAATCATATATATCACTGCTGATGCACCCAATTAATAAATAATTTAAAGTTGCTTTACAAACAATAACAATACCAAAATGGTTAACCCTTTCATGACAATACTTATTTGTTACATCGGAACAAAGATCCGATGTAAACAAATAAGAAAACATTTAAATCACACAATTGTTCATGCGATTGTGTGATTTTAATGATGGGATCGGGTCAGGGAGGAGTGCCTATGACGCTAGGCACGCCCTCCAGCCTGCGATCTTATATAGGAAGCCATTATGGCATCAGTACAGCCAAACGGCTAGGAAGTTCCATGCTGTCCTTATGGCGCTAAAGCCCAGCGCGGTTAGGATGGCATGGAACGTCCTAACAGCAGGAAGGGGTTAATCATTTTGGCTGAGGTAGATTGAATTGCTTTTACCTTTACTAAAATGTCAACAGTTGCAAATGAGACAAGAAATGGAGGGCATACGGATTAGGAATATTGAAGCAACAATTTCGCTATATGCAGATGATATGCTCCTCTTTGTAAGAAACCCCCATACTTCTATCTCCAAAATAATGACCTACATAGAGAATATTGGCAGTTTCTCATGACTGAAAATTAATATTGACAAGTCAGAACTCCTATGGCTGAATAAGAGTAAAAAGCAATGATTGAGGGCGTGGGCGCTCAAAGAAGTTTCGATACCATTCATGTATTTGGCCATTCAATTGGCAAAACGTCTGCACACTTGGTGACAGTTGAATATTTCTCTAGTCAAAACCAAGGCAGAAAGTACTTTGAAAAGCTGGGTATACCTCCCTTTGACTTTGTCAGGGAGAATAGGGCTAATAAAAATGATTATATGTCCTGCAAACACTCGGTTTATTAATAACTAAGAGCATATTATTCATTTATATGGCAAAATAGAAAGAGGAGAATTTGGCTCTCGAAACTATTCAATTCTCCTCAGGGGTGGAAGTACCATTGGTTGCAGCAGGTGCGGTGGCACCAGGGCCCAAGTGCTGGGGGGGGGCCATATCAGCCAGTCTATATATATGCGTGTGCAGAATATGCACAATTCTAATGCAGGGGAGCCTTTTATTAGTGCAGGTTGCAGGTCCATCTATCTATCCTCTAAATCATTTATGAAACATCATGAATATTACTACTATTGCTAACTACTAAGTTACCTTTGGGGGGCTCAAAACATTTTTTTTCACCAGGGTCCTCTGTTGAGTAGGTCCGCTACTGATTCTCCTGTGAAGGGGGGTTTAAATGACCAAATACCCAGAGGTATAATTGGACAGCCGTAGCAAAAATAGCATTAAACTGGGTAATGGAGTCTGACTACTTTACTAGTATAAGAGACGTGGATTACACCAATTTCGTTGGGGTACTTACCTAGACTGCTTAACCGCATAAAAGACAATTGGCTATTTAAGGGACCCATATTGGCCTGGAAAAAAATATCTGAGTTGTGGGGGTGATTAGCTTTCATTTTAAATTACTTCAGTTTCATATGAATTTGGACTTCATTCCAGGTCTTACCCCTGGCCTCTTTAAACAGTGGGCCTCCTGGGGTTTAGTGACAGTAGATCAATTGGTTGATTGCTCTAAAAGATATAGTCTCACTTTTGAACAGCTAAAAGAAAAATGTGATATCCCAAGGCAACATTATTTGCATATTTGTAGGCTCACCTGTTAATTAGAGGTGTCCTTCTAGGGAGGGTCTCATTGGGATGCCTTATACTCCCTGTATGAACAGGGCCTTAGATCTATTTAGCTGATGCATGAAACATTACATGCAACTAGAGGCGATTCTATGTTACATAGATATCTAACCAGTGGGAGAAGGCAGGTTATCCAGAAGTTACAGCAGAAGCCATGATTCAGAGTTTTAAGAGGGTTAGGGCTGATACTTTTTGTTAAAAATCTTCACCCCCCAGTCCATCCCTCATACACATTATGTGGAATTGTCCTAAGATTTCCAGATTTTGGGAGATGGTTGATTATTGTTTAAAAAAAAAATATGCAAAACGTATGTGACTATATCATGAATAGTGGCACTGTTACTGAGGGACGGTGAAGCAGATAATTATGCCAAACTTCTTAACATTGTACTGTTAATTGCTAGGAGACTTATATTGTCACTTTGGCTGGCTGTGACACCCCCAATGATTAAAGCTTTGAAGAATCATATTAGGGCTGGGCGATATGGGCAAAAAAACAATTACGATTTTTTTGAAAAAACCCCTGCAATTGCGATTTTCTTATAAATGACTATAACACCTTCATTTTGAATTCTAAAGTTTATTTAACACTACAGAATCTTAATGTACATGTTTCTCAATGTCCAATACACTCTTGGAGCCTAAAAATACAAACCACAAAATAGTTAAAATAAAATTTGCTGCCTGTGATGTGATTAAATAGTAGCCACTAGCCAGTTATTAGGTCTTATGACACGCAACATTGTCATGTTTTCTTGGACAGTCATTCTAACAGTGGACAGTGGTATGATTAACAAATGAAGCAGTATAAGCCACATACACACAATTATATTTATATATATATATATATATATATATATATACACTGTATATATATATATATATATATATATATATATATATATATATATATATATATATATATATATACACATATATATATATATATATATACACTGTATATATATATATATATATATATATATATATATATATATATATATATATATATATATACACTGCATACATACACATATATAATATACATGCATACATACATACACATATATAATATACAATCACATACACAGTTGCACACAGATATATATATATATATATATATATATATATATATATATATATATATATAAAAAAATTGTAGATACAATTAAGTTAACCCAGTAGCAGAGGGGACTGCAGTTTTAGCCTTTATGGGAGCTGTGGGGTTAACTGCATCTGCTATGTATTTGAGCCGTTTCTCAGAGGAGCAGGAGATTGTGTGAGAGGTTCCATAATGTTTACATACCCTAAGTTTCAGACTGCAGACATCCCTAGGGGGAAATATAAGTAAGTGGCTTTCTCTCCTGTTCATTCCTGCATGGGCTCTGCTTTTAGATTTCTAGATTGATCGGCTGCTTATGAGAACAGAAAGTGAAACTAAAAACAGCCATTTTACAAATGTGTGCTAAAAGCAACCACTAGATGGAGCTGGTTTGCAAGAAATCACAAACAAATCAATAATACAGCCACTTCTGAGGATTTTTTTTATTTAGCAAAAAATCGCAAACTCTCGCGGTTTTAAAATTGCCGCGATGAATCGCGGTTTTAAATCGCATATGCAATTGATCATGCAGCCCTAAATCATATTTATAAACAATTGAGGATAGAACAGGTGGATGTGAACGTGGATATCCCCACCTGCAGAAATATTTTTTTCCTCAAATAGGAGGAACTTATATGCATGCTACCGACCACACTGCAACACTATATAGTAGCACCCTTCTCTTCCTCTGGGTTTATATTAGATGAGCAATTAAGTGGAAAGTGGGGTTTTCTGACAGACTAGGAGGAAGGGAGAAGGGCATGTGATTCCTTAGGAAGTGTCAATTGGTCTTATCATGGAAATGTCTTTAGATGGACACTATCTGCTGAGCACAAGTGCTTTAAATGGTTTCAATGATTGAAATTTGTCTTTTGAATGTTGTATTAATATTGGAATGCAATATAGAAAATGTAGAGCTTGTTGTTTTTATGTACATCACTGATCATATACCATTGTATCTTATTTATGTAAGGTATATTTTCAAATGTCAGAGCATCAGATTTTGATCATACAATGGCATTGTCTGTTGTATTTCTCTTGCACCATTGTTTCAAGCGTCTATTATATATAGATTTAAAAAAAAAAAAAAATAACAGTTAAAGGGACATTCTACTACAAAAAGTAAAAATGAGCTATATTTTGTTGGGTTTTTCATTGTTGTTAACCCCTGCTAAAATAAAGAAATACACTTAAATATATATATATATATTTATCCAATGAATCCGATCAATTTATATATCATAAGTTTGTATCTAATTGTACAATACTTTCATTCTCTTATGAGGTAACAGGTAGGCAGTATGCCCTGTACTGTACTACTGGTTAGTTATAATTACACTTCCCTCTTACTAGTTTTAAACCTTGCATATACTCTGTACTACCAAACTCAATATAATAAAATATTGCTGTAGGTAGCTTTACCTACTCTGTACATTGCATAATATATGCAGAAATGTATGGTGGCCCAAGGGGGAGGCAGATAACCACACGCTCATTAAAGGGACATGAAACCCAACATTTTTCTTTCATGATTCAGATAGAGAATATCATTTTAAACAACTTTCCAATTTACTTCTATTATTTAATTTGCTTCCTTCTCTTGTTATCCTTTGCTGAAAGGTTTATCTAGGCAAGCTCAGGAGCAGCAGATAACCTAGGTTCTAGCTGTTGATTGGTGGCTGCATATATTTGCCAATAAGTCATTGGCTCACCCAGTGTGTTCAGTTAGAAACCAGTAGTGCATTGCGGCTCTTTCAACAAATGATACCAAGAGAATGAAACAAATTAGATAATAGGAGTAAATTAGAAAGTTGTTTAAAATTGTATTCTCTATCTGAATCATGAAAGAAAAAAATGTAGGTTTCATGTCCCTTTAAGGTAGCCACAGGAAAAAAGAATACCTAGGAATGTGATGAGGTGTTTCACGTGAATTAACTCATAGGTGATACAGTGCACTGTAAATGCCACTGGACCAAGAGAGCTTTGTAGAGGGAATATAATATACTGCATTAGATAATGCCAGCTTAGGGGGGGGGGGGTGCAATAGGATACATGCACATTGTGATGATAGCAGGGTTTAATCTCTTATACAGATGTTGAGGTTAACTGACCAAGGTACAATTAGCTGTGGTGAGAGTTATCACATGACTGAAATAATCTGCACAAATGTCATATGCAGAACATGGACTTTCATACAATATGTTCCCTAGGCCCAATTCTAAAAATACTGGCTGCACTGATAAAGTAATAGCAGAATGGCAATCATAGCTGCAGTCACTACATAACTCTTAAGAGGACAGAACACTTTGAGACACAAAATGTGTAGTGAAACAATCTTGCAGTAGTAGGCTGACCATATTGCCGCTTTAAAAAGGGACACATATGAAAAATACATATGTCAGGGCTGTTTTCAGGGCTGTTTAAAGAAATGGTTTTGTATAAGAACCCTCACATATGTATTTTTCATATGTGTTCCTTCTTAAAGCGGCAATATTGTCAGCCTATGCAGTAGGCTTTCATTATTTATTTTGTCCTCTTTTCCTGTAATGTAACATTGCAAATTATTGGGTATTACAGTTCCTGGAAGAATTACAGACTCTAAACCTCATAAGCTTAAAAGGACAGTGTACACCAGTTTTAATATAACTGCAGATACTGAAATAAAAATCCAGTATAAAACCATTTAAAAAACGTATTTAAAAGCTCCCAATTTAGCACTGTTGATGAGGTTAGGCTGGGAAACCCACTAAATGGGCTGATAAAGTGACACCCCCTCACCTGCATACGAAAATACCCATTATACAACCAGGAGTCTGTATACATCAGTATACATCTAAAACTTTGGGGTTTGGTTAGGAGTCAGTAAATCAGCACAATGTTATTTAAAAATAAGCAAAACTATACATTTTTATAAAAAACCCTTTAACACTGCTGTATTTGACGCAACCTTTATTTGCTTACTCTGGTAAATTGTTTAGCATTCAGCAGAAAAAATAAGGGAAACGCATTACTTCATGAAGATAAACTCTGCACTGATTTATTCAATATTTAAAAAACTAAAATAATTTTAAAAGTTTTTATTTATGCATTGCAATTATTTATAATATGTCCCTTTAATAAGTACTAAACAGTAACTTCTGACATTAATATTTTTTTTCTATAAGTATAATTTTACATCCAGAACCCTGTGTAGCCAAACAGCCCTCGAGCTAAAATGTACCTTTATAAAATTAGCATCTCACCAGAGAGGACAGCTTTAGATTATCGAGCCATAAAACAAGACTGCCAGGAATGCATCATCCTAGCAAGCGAGGTAGGAAGGTGAACTGCGTACGAGGTAGGAAGGTGAACTGCGTACGAGGCAGTAACCTGCAATCCTCATTCACAGAAGCAGAACATGCATTGTTATTTTTTAAAGCAAGAAAGATATATTAGCTCTTTTAATAGAGAGACACTTTTTTTTACCATTTATAAGGCAGTGGAACACATTAGCAATGGTTATTTTGAACAAAGGAAGGAACCGGTTTTCACATTTTTATTCATATTTTTAAAGCTTAAACAATAGTGTTATTTTAAAAGCTTCCTAATCTGGATAGACAATAAACTGTCCCTTTAATTAATGTCACAACCCATGCATCAAATCATTTACATATGCCATGTTTAATTGTTTTTTAGCCACAGCAACACACTACTTTTCTATTTCACCAAAACACAGCTGTAATTCCTGCTAAACAGTAACAGCATTCAGTGTGGTACTCCTATAACATTTTTCACATTTTTTTTTCTTTGTGATATTTGGTATATTTATTGTAATTCAGTGTGGTACTCCTATAACAAACGCACATATCTGGGCTGGCAGAAGCCTGACAGCTGCTGGCTGTACTGTTTATTATGGCCAGAAGGTGGTGCTGTAGAGTTCCCAAGCAGTTCCTGCTTTTGTGTGTTGGTGATTATGCTTGCTTACTTCATGTGTATGTTTATGTGATGCACAGCATATGGTGCGTAGGAAGCTTGGTGGGGAATGTGTATATATATATATATATATATATATATAATGCACATGTACAAACATACAGTATATATTGTAACTCATTAGCATTCTGGTGTTTGACATGAGCATTCTTCATGGTGCCCTCTCTCATCTTGCTACAGCAGAATAAGCATTTTCCTCCCAGGCTAACATTTGCCAAGCAGTTCTGAAGTTCATTTTTGCCTTTGGTAAAGTACAAGTTGCTCCCTTGATGCATTTCTTTCTCATCTCAATAGTCTGCCCAGACCCTTTTCCTTTGTGGGTCTTTGTGCTACTAGAATGATTAATGTAATAACCTTCACAAAGACTTTAAAATGTGAATGTAAAAACAAAAACAAAAAATGGTTAGGAATATATATCAGTGTATGAACGAATACAAGAAGTGTGTATAAAAAAATAATAATAAAAAGGTAGATCCAGGCTTATTTCCAAAGGTAAAATTCCTTTATTTATTCCAAATTCAAACAAAAGAATCAACACATAGGCGTGTGTATAAAACAGCTCGGTCTTACGCGTTTCGACAGAACAAGTACGCCTTAATCATTGACCATCAATGAAGTGTGTATGTATATGTTTGTTTAGAGCCAATAATTAAAGGGATACTAAACCCAATGTTTTTCTTTTCATGATTCAGATAGAGAATGCAATTTTAAGCAACTTTCTAATTTACTGCTATTATCATTTTTTCTTTGTTCTTGTGCTATCTTTCTCTGAAAAAAAAGCAGGAATGTAAAGCTTAAGAGCCGGCCCATTTTAGGTTCAGCACCCTGGATAGCGCTTGCTTATTGGTGGCTATCAAAATCATTAAAGAAAAAAATCTGGGTTTAGTATCCCTTCATATTGTAACTAGGCAATAAGCCTGCTCAAAGGGCAGTCTATGTTTAAAAAATGCAAACCCCCAAGCTACAGTTACAAAAAATAAAAAAAAGTAAAATTACAGAAAAAAAATAAACAAAGCTATCCAAAATAAAAAATGTAAACCTAAACTAATACCCCTTTAAAAATAAAAAATCCCCCCCCCCCCACACCAAATCTAATACTAAACTACCAATAGCTGTTGAGGACTGCCGCTGAGGATCCAGGCATCGAAACACAGCTCCGCTCTCCGTTCTGCGCCGCCTTCACTCTAGATGAAGATAGAAGATGATGGATCCATCTGGAAGAAGACCTTCTCCGCCGGACTTCAGGAACATTGGGTACCTATTTGGGGCTTAGGTTTAGGCTTCTTTTTTTTTTGGATGGTGTTTTTTTTCTTTTTTAGATTAGGGTTTTTTTGGGCTTGAAAAAGAGCTGATTGCCCAATGTCCATACAAATGCCCCTTTAGGAAGAATGGGTAGTTTAGTTTTTTTTAGTGTTAGGTTTTAGTGTTAGTTTAGGTGTTAGTGTTAGGTTTGTTTATTCTGTGGATTAGGTGGTGGGGGTTTTTTACTGTTAGGGGAGACTTAGTATTTTTTAGAGGTAAAAGAGCTGTTTAACTTAGGGCAATGCCCTACAAAAGGCCCTTTTAAGGGCTATTTGTACATTAGTATTAGATTAGGGGGTGTTTTTATTGGGGGGCATTTTTATTTTCATAGGGATTAGCTATAATTTTTTTTTTTTTCATTTTGTTTATTTTTTCTGTAATGTTAGACTTTTATTTTTGATAATTTTCGATTCTTTTTTGTAATTTAATGTTAGGTTTTATTTAAGTGTAACTTAGTATTGGGGTTAATTTAGGGGGTGTTAGGTTAGGGGGCTTAGTAATTAAATTAGTTATTTGCATTGTGGGGGGTTGGCGGTTTAGGAGTTAATAGGTTAATTGAGATGTGGGGGTTTGGCGTTTTAGGGGTTAGTAGGTTAATTAGGTTTATTGTGATGTGAGGGTTGGCGGTTAA
Organism: Bombina bombina; assembly: GCF_027579735.1. Lineage (NCBI taxonomy): Eukaryota > Metazoa > Chordata > Amphibia > Anura > Bombinatoridae > Bombina > Bombina bombina. The sequence goes on along the minus strand of NC_069501.1, from coordinate 714,989,188 downwards.
GGGGTTAATATTTTAATTGTGTTATTTGCAGATTAGGGGTTAATAACTTTATTATTTTGCGATCTGGGGGTTGACGGTTTAGGTGTTTGTTAATACTTCGTGCGGGAGGTTAGTTTTTTTTTTGTTATACTTCGTGCAGGCGGTTACGTGTTTTTTATTTATTTTTTGCGGCCAGTTATGTGTTTTTTCGATATTTCGTGCATGCGGTTGCATTTTTTTTTTTTTAAGGCTTCGTGTTTGCCAACACTGCATCCAGGTGGATTCTGAAAATGACAGGATTCTTTCACCACCCTGACATTTTCGGAATCCACCAGGACGCGTTACAAACGCGATTATAGTATAGTTAGAATATAACTCCAATTGCAAAGGAACTTTAAGCATCCAGTCAAGATGCAAGTCTTGGGACTTGCAAGAGAGCGTGCATATAGCATGTGCAGTCACAGGCACTTTATCAGATTCCAGTAAAATCCCATGAGATCATGAAGCCGATTACAGATTACGTTATTTAAGATATGAGTTTCATGTCCCTTTAACACATTTTTTTAACGAATTCATGCTATATGTCAGTAATAAACCTTTATGTGTTGATGTATATTATGTATTTGTAACAAGCAACTTTTCTTTAATACTCCATTAAGGGCCAGATTACGAGTGGTTCTAACAGTTATGCAACAAGCGAAAAGGGGTTTATCAATCTTGTTACAAGTTGAAAGTAAACACGAATGCGTGAGCGCAATCAGGATTTACGCTAGAATGATTGCTGTGCCCTCAGAGATATGGTTATCTGTTTCGTGAAACAAAAAAGTGGCACAAAACTCATCAAAACATACACACACTCATAACAACACTGCTTTAACATAGAGGTACATACATGTACATGTATACATAAGTATATGTATGTATATATATATATCTATATATGTATTTATATGTGTATAGAAATACACATAAATACATATGTACACCCATATACAGATATACATATTAGGGCTGCACGATTGATCAAATATGCGATTTTAAACCCCGATTAATCGCCGCGATTTAAAAACCGTGAGTACACAATTTAATTTTTTTTTTAATTCTCTGTTCATCATGAAAATGGAGGCGGAGAGTGAGGATGAGGCGGACCAGTGTGCGGCCATGGGGAGACCTGAGAATGCCCGCAAAACAGCTATTATTGCAGAGATTGTAGAATGTGTGGGAGCAACAGGCCTTCATCTGGGAGTGGTGTGGTGGTGGGACATGCGCTCAAAGTTGTGAGCAACAAAGTGAGTAGTGTACAAAAACTTTAAAGTGACACATCCCTCATGTTTTCCTGGGCAGTCACTCAGCTAAATGACTAACACATGAATCAGTGTGCATTGTACTACCTTTACTGTACTTAAAAACACAAATCATGCTGCTGGACAGTCAGCACTTTTCAGGTTTCTCCATGCATACACTGCTTCATATGTTACTCATACCACAGCTAGACTGACTTCCCAAGAAAACATGGACAATGTGGTAACAACTTCCTGGATACTGCCAGCTAATTTCATTTCAATTAGCTGTGTGGTTGAGTTCACTTGTTTGTTTATGTACTCTAACTATAACTGTTCTTAGTGTTCTGTTCTGTACTACAGCTACAGCTGTATATTAATGTAATATGACAGACTGCAGGATGTCAGGATTGACCTTGTCAATGACACATCCCCCATGTTTCTCTGGACAGTCACACAGCTAAATGACTAACACATGAAGCAGTGTGCATTGTATTACCTTTACTACACTTAGAAACACAAATCATGCTGCTTTTTTTTCTCCATGCACTCTGCTTCATATGTTACTCATACCACAGCTAGACTGACTGCCCACGAAAACATGGACAATGTGGTAAGAACTGGTCAGCTAATTTCATTTCAATTAGCTTTGTATGTTTTGAGTTCACTTGTTTGTATTATGTAACTATAACTGTTCTTAGTGTTCTGTTATGTACTACAGGATAGCTGTAGGATGTCAGGATTGACCGTGTCAATGCCACATCCCTCATGTTTGTCTGGACAGTCACTCATCTAAATGAATAACAAATGCAGCAGTGTGTGCATTTTACTACCTTTACTGCACTTATACACAAATCATACTGCTGTAAAGTCAGCACTTTTCAGGTTTCTCCATGCTTACACTGCTTCATATGTTACTCATACCACAGCTAGACTGACTGCCCAAGAAAACATGACAATGTTGTGTCAGAAGACCTAAGAACTGGCTAGTGTCTACTATGTAACCACAGTACAGGCAGCTAATTTTATTTGAACCATTTTGTGGTTTGTATTTTTATGCTCCCAGAGTATATTGGACATTGAGAAACATGTACATTAAAGGGCCACTGTAAGTAAATATTTTCTATGCCTGTTACTAACTAACTACCCCAAACACGCTTTTTATCAATAGCATTTCATTAACATATCTCTACCGTAAATCAGAAATCTTGTCTGCAAATTTAATTGTTTTCCAAACCCACTCCGTGGGTATCCTTTGCTCTGTACCAATCCGTTTACAATACCTAGGTTTCAAAATGGCGCTTTAAACACAAAGCTATCGGTTTAAGTATTTTGAACATGCAGTGCTGAAAATAGTGGGCAGGATAACGTGACATCATCGGCGAATAAAATATATAACTTTTAGAATGTTATGAAACTTTGTTTTGGAGAAAATATAGGTCAGTAGGTTTTAATTAATGTTTATTAACTTTAATATGTTAGTTGTTTAGCTTAAAAATTATAACAGAAAGTAATCCTTTAAGATTCTGTAGTGTTAAATTATTTTTTATTGAAAAATTAAGGTGTTAAAGTCATTTATAAGAAAATTACTTATTATTAGAAATGCGATTACTTTTTTTGCGCATATCGTTCAGCCCTAATATATATATATATATATATATATATATATATATATATATATATATATATATATATATATATATATATATATATATATATATATATATATATAATGTATTGCAGCCCTTTGCAGTCAAGTAGAGAGAAACATATAAAAGCATGCAATATTCATATTTAATAAAGTGTTTAACTGTGTTTGTAGAGTAAATATTTCACATTCCAATGTTCTTCACATAGAGGGATATGTTCTAAGTATTTATAAATAGATATATCTGTATATATCTATACTGAAATATAATAAATGTGTGTATATATTGGTATTGATATACATGGTACCAAAATACCATCACAAATACATAGAAATATGTATTTATGAATAAATAGAACATATTCTGCTAGGTGAAGAACATTGGAATGTAAAATATTAATATTTTCATGTTGGGTTAGCGCTCTTGAGAATATGCTATCGGGTTTGCGTGTGAGTAGGGTGTTAGGTTAGTGCACAAGCGAAAAAACTGTTTACTGTCAACTTGTAATACGAGTGCTACCAGACATGCGCAAAAAGCTTCCTTCTAGTGGAGTTAGCATGCGAGCGGGAGAATTAAATACCGCTCCACTTGTAATCTGGCCCTAAATAAAAAATGTAAACTGGAGATCATTTACACCACTAGAAACCTTTGAAAAAATAAAATACCTTCACAAAAACAAAACAATTTCAATAAAGTCCAGCATGGAACCAAATAAACCCCTTCCAAAATAGGTAAAAAGGTATAACATTGCCTTTAAAAAAAACAATCACCAAACATAATAAGCTTTCTACCAAGAAAGATATTTTATGCTCTAATTTACAGAAGTATAAATACTGTAGTAATCAAGAACTCTATAGAAAGAGCACAATGCAGATAACAAAGATACAGAGAAATAATGATGACATAGAGATTTTGTATCTCTCACACCAGGTGTTCTTAAAATAGACACGCAGGAGTCGTAACAACACGGATATTATCCTAAAATAAAACCACCCTACCACGTGAAAAAGCCATTAGAGTCAATCAGTTGTTAATAATAAGATAGTACTAGACAGACACCTCTGTAAGGAATGATAAAGTGGGATGTCTGCTCCTACAGCAATACTAATTCACCTCCCTATTCTATACGCAGGTTATTCGCGCACCTGCATTCTTGTTTACACCAAAGCTTTGGCAGCTGGCTACTGTAAACGGTAATAAAAAGCTTTTCACAAAATGAAGAAATGTGACCAGACAAGCCAAGCATAATAATATTAAAGTTTGTGTCAATTAATTTTTCTTCCCCTTGATAAATGAGCCCCATTCTATCCATTAATAATGAATGAAGAAACAAGAAATGTTGACACTGGCTTAATTTATTTTCTCAACTTGCCTGGCCATATCTCTTCCTCTGCTGCTGTTAAGCTTTTCTGTAGCTGCTGGGAATTGCAGGCGCTGAGTGCGGAGGATAAATAGATTGGTGTGAATCAATGTGGTCCTAGTTTGTTCACACGTTCCCTAATAAACAGACTGGGAGAAGTTGCTTAATAAGACAAGTAGCACCTGAGATTGCACTGTCACTAATAGGGAGGAAAAATATTATGTACAAACACACCTCTTACTAAAGTCCTAAAAATGGCTCAGTTTAACGGGTAAAGCCTCAGTTACCAGATGTGAGCTGTCTCTGCTGGGGACATAAATATATTAAGCTAATCCTTGTGCAATATTCAGACAAAAAGGGGGAAAACACCCCTTGTTGGCTAACATCTTATTTTCCTTTACTGTCAGAACAGTTTGTCTGCAAAGTTAAATGACAAAATGAACTTAAAGATACATGGACGTCACATTTCCAAGATTTTAGCTGGAGTCTTTATTTTTATACAACTGTCTGCTTTTGTTCACTTGGTATCATTTACTGAGTATACGTAGGTAGGTACTAGGTTAAAGGGACATAAAACGCAATATTTTTCTTTCATGCTTCCGATAGAACATACAATTTTAAATAACTGTCCAATTTGCTTCAATTATCACATTTTCTTTGTTTTCTTGGTATCCTTTGTTGAAAAGCAGGGATGTAAGCGTGTCTGCAGCACTATATGGTAGCAGTTTTGCAACAATGTTATACATTAGAAAGAGCACTAAATGGCAGCATTATTTCCTGTCATGTTGTGCTTTATAGAATAACATAAGAAACAAAGAAAACTGGAAATGTTTTTTAAAATTGTATTCTTTATCTGAATAATGAAAAAAACGTTTTGGGTTTCATGACCCTTTAAGGAGTGTTTACAAGGCTTGAGCACTATATGGCAGCAGTATTTTCAACAATGTTATACATTGTTACAAACACCACTGCCCTCAGAAGAGTGCATGGTTTTATCAATATTACACTGTTTCACACTTAGGGCATTAGTGTTTGCAACAATGTATAACATTACATATGCATTGTAAGCACTGATGCCATAGTGTTTGACACCATTTTTTTAATGACGATTTCTAACTTTACATAACTAAACATTTATTATTATCATCATTTATGTGTAGAGCATCAAGAGACTTTGCAGTGTAAACAGTTATTTTGTGTCATGAAATTGGGACATTTTAACATCAGTTTGTTACAAACGGTTTGGCACGTGCTATAAACTACAGATTATGGACATTTCATGACAAGTGGGAAGCTCAGAAAAAAGTTACAATAGTTAGAAAGACACAGGGGTCTATTTATTATGGTGTGAGTGGATTAAGTCCGCTGCACATCAATAAATGCCGATAGCATACGCTCTCAGCATTTATCATTGCACCAGCAGTTGCTGGCACAATGCCGCACCCTGCAGATTCGCAGCCAATCGGCCGCTAGCAGGGGGTGTCAATCAACCCGATCGGGTTGATTACTGTCGATTTCTGTCCACCGCATCAGAGCAGGCGGACAGGTTATGGAGCATACGGAGCTTGATAAATATTGTCCCAAAGGCTGAAATCAATTACCCACACTTGTTTTGTAGCTTTGTCAATTTTACTGAAAATAACGCCTAAGCTTTCTACACCTTTAAAGGGACGGTATACTGTAAACTTTTCTCCCCTTTAATGTGTTCTCAGTTATCTATTTTACCTGCTGGGGTGTATTTAATTGGTTAAAAATAGCTCCTTCACCTTTACTTTGGCATTTGAAATGGCTTTTATCTGTGGTATCCCCAACTATACTAAAAACTGTAATACTTGAAAGGGACAGTAAACAAGTTGTAATTACAAGACACATTTGTTGTGCAGCTAAACAATAATATATCATCCAAGTCTTGAGTTTTTTAAAAACAGAATTTATGCTTACCTGATAAATTACTTTCTCCAACGGTGTGTCCGGTCCACGGCGTCATCCTTACTTGTGGGATATTCTCTTCCCCAACAGGAAATGGCAAAGAGTCCCAGCAAAGCTGGTCACATGATCCCTCCTAGGCTCCGCCCACCCCAGTCATTCGACCGACGGACAGGAGGAAATATATATAGGAGAAACCATATGATACCGTGGTGACTGTAGTTAGAGAAAATAATTCATCAGACCTGATTAAAAAACCAGGGCGGGCCGTGGACCGGACACACCGTTGGAGAAAGTAATTTATCAGGTAAGCATAAATTCTGTTTTCTCCAACATTGGTGTGTCCGGTCCACGGCGTCATCCTTACTTGTGGGAACCAATACCAAAGCTTTAGGACACGGATGAAGGGAGGGAGCAAATCAGGTCACCTAAATGGAAGGCACCACGGCTTGCAAAACCTTTCTCCCAAAAATAGCCTCCGAAGAAGCAAAAGTATCAAATTTGTAAAATTTGGCAAAAGTGTGCAGTGAAGACCAAGTCGCTGCCTTACATATCTGGTCAACAGAAGCCTCGTTCTTGAAGGCCCATGTGGAAGCCACAGCCCTAGTGGAGTGAGCTGTGATTCTTTCAGGAGGCTGCCGTCCGGCAGTCTCATAAGCCAATCGGATAATGCTTTTAAGCCAAAAGGAAAGAGAGGTAGAAGTCGCTTTTTGACCTCTCCTTTTACCAGAATAAACAACAAACAAGGAAGATGTTTGTCTGAAATCTTTAGTAGCCTCTAAATAGAATTTTAGAGCATGGACTACGTCCAAATTGTGTAACAAACGTTCCTTCTTTGAAACTGGATTCGGACACAAAGAAGGTACAACTATCTCCTGGTTAATATTTTTGTTGGAAACAACTTTCGGAAGAAAACCAGGCTTAGTACGCAAAACCACCTTATCTGCATGGAACACCAGATAGGGCGGAGAACACTGCAGAGCAGATAACTCTGAAACTCTTCTAGCAGAAGAAATTGCAACCAAAAACAAAACTTTCCAAGATAATAACTTAATATCTACGGAATGTAAGGGTTCAAACGGAACCCCTTGAAGAACTGAAAGAACTAGATTTAGACTCCAGGGAGGAGTCAAAGGTCTGTAAACAGGCTTGATCCTAACCAGAGCCTGAACAAATGCTTGAACATCTGGCACAGCTGCCAGTCTTTTGTGAAGTAAAACAGATAAAGCAGAGATCTGTCCCTTCAGAGAACTTGCAGATAATCCTTTCTCCAAACCTTCTTGTAGAAAGGATAGAATCTTAGGAATTTTTATCTTGTTCCATGGGAATCCTTTAGATTCACACCAACAGATATATTTTTTCCATATTTTATGGTAAATTTTTCTAGTTACAGGCTTTCTAGCCTGAATCAGAGTATCTATTACAGAATCTGAAAACCCACGCTTTGATAAAATCAAGCGTTCAATCTCCAAGCCGTCAGTTGGAGGGAAACCAGATTCGGATGTTCGAATGGACCCTGAACAAGAACGTCCTGTCTCAAAGGTAGCTTCCATGGTGGAGCCGATGACATATTCACCAGGTCTGCATACCAAGTCCTGCGTGGCCACGCAGGAGCTATCAAGATCACCGAGGCCCTCTCCTGATTGATCCTGGCTACCAGCCTGGGGATGAGAGGAAACGGTGGGAATACATAAGCTAGGTTGAAGGTCCAAGGTGCTACTAGTGCATCTACTAGGGTCGCCTTGGGATCCCTGGATCTGGACCCGTAGCAAGGAACCTTGAAGTTCTGACGAGACGCCATCAGATCCATGTCTGGAATGCCCCATAATTGAGTTATTTGGGCAAAGATTTCCGGATGGAGTTCCCACTCCCCCGGATGGAATGTCTGACGACTCAGAAAATCCGCTTCCCAATTTTCCACTCCTGGGATGTGGATCGCAGACAAGTGGCAGGAGTGATCCTCCGCCCATTGAATTATCTTGGTCACTTCTTTCATCGCCAGGGAAGTCCTTGTTCCCCCCTGATGATTGATATATGCAACGGTCGTCATGTTGTCTGACTGAAACCTTATGAATTTGGCCTTTGCTAGTTGAGGCCAAGCTCTGAGAGCATTGAATATCGCTCTCAGTTCCAGAATGTTTATCGGGAGAAGAGACTCTTCCCGAGACCATAGACCCTGAGCTTTCAGGGATTCCCAGACCGCGCCCCAGCCCACTAGGCTGGCATCGGTCGTGACAATGACCCACTCTGGTCTGCGGAAGCTCATTCCCTGTGACAGATTGTCCAGGGTCAGCCACCAACGGAGTGAATCTCTGGTCTGTATAATCCCCATTCCACTGTCTGAGCATGCACAGTTGTAATGGTCTTAGATGAATTCGTGCAAAAGGAACTATGTCCATTGTTGCAACCATCAATCCTATTACTTCCATGCACTGCGCTATGGAAGGACGAGGAACAGAATGAAGTACTTGACAAGAGCTTAGAAGTTTTGATTTTCTGACCTCTGTCATAAAAATCCTCATTTCTAAGGAATCTATTATTGTTCCCAAGAAGGGAACTCTTGTTGACGGGGACAGAGAACTTTTTTCTTTGTTCACCTTCCATCCGTGAGATCTGAGAAAGGCTAGGACGATGTCCGTATGAGCCTTTGCTTTTGACAGGGACGACGCTTGAATCAGGATGTCGTCCAAGTAAGGTACTACTGCAATGCCCCTTGGTCTTAGAACCGCTAGAAGGGACCCTAGTACCTTTGTGAAAATCCTTGGAGCAGTGGCTAATCCAAATGGAAGTGCCACAAACTGGTAATGCTTGTCCAGAAAAGCGAACCTTAGGAACTGATGATGTTCCTTGTGGATAGGAATATGTAGGTACGCATCCTTTAAATCCACGGTAGTCATAAATTGATTTTCCTGGATAGTAGGTAGGATCGTTCGAATAGTTTCCATTTTGAACGATGGTACCCTGAGAAATTTGTTTAGGATCTTTAGATCCAAAATTGGTCTGAATGTTCCCTCTTTTTTGGGAACTATGAACAGATTGGAATAAAATCCCATTCCTTGTTCTCTTATTGGAACTGGATGTATCAGTCCCATCTTTAACAGGTCTTCTACACAATGTAAGAATGCCTGTCTCTTTATTTGGTTTGAAGATAATTGAGACCTGTGGAACCTTCCCCTTGGGGGTAGTTCCTTGAATTCCAGGAGATAACCTTGAGAAACTATTTCTAGCGCCCAAGGATCCTGAACATCTCTTGCCCAAGCCTGAGCAAAGAGAGAAAGTCTGCCCCCCACTAGATCCGGTCCCGGATCGGGGGCTATCCCTTCATGCTGTTTTGGTAGCAGTGGTAGGCTTCTTGGCCTGCTTACCCTTGTTCCAGCCTTGCATTGGTTTCCAGGCTGGTTTGGGTTGTGAAGTATTACCCTCTTGCTTAGAGGATACAGAATTAGAGACTGGTCCGTTTCTGCGAAAGGGACGAAAATTAGGCTTATTATTAGCCTTAAAAGACCTATCCTGTGGGAGGGCGTGGCCCTTTCCCCCAGTGATGTCTGAAATTATCTCTTTCAAATCAGGTCCAAATAATGTTTTACCTTTGAAAGGAATGTTAAGCAATTTTGTCTTGGAAGACACATCCGCTGACCAAGACTTTAGTCAAAGCACTCTGCGCGCCACGACAGCAAACCCTGAATTTTTCGCCGCTAATCTAGCTAATTGCAAAGCGGCATCTAAAACAAAAGAGTTAGCCAATTTAAGTGCTTGAACTCTGTCCATAACCTCCTCATATGAAGATTCTTTACTGAGCGATTTTTCTAGTTTCTCGAACCAGAAACACGCTGCCGTAGTGACAGGAACAATGCATGAAATTGGTTGTAGAAGGTAACCTTGCTGTACAAAAATCTTTTTAAGCAAACCCTCTAATTTCTTATCCATAGGATCTTTGAAAGCACAACTATCTTCGATAGGAATAGTAGTGCGTTTGTTTAGAGTAGAAGCCGCCCCCTCGACCTTGGGGACTGTCTGCCATAAGTCCTTTCTGGGGTCGACTATAGGAAATAATTTCTTAAATATAGGGGGGGAACAAAAGGTATGCCGGGCCTTTCCCACTCTTTATTTACTATGTCCGCCACCCGCTTGGGTATAGGAAAAGCGTCGGGGGGCACCGGAACCTCTAGGAACTTGTCCATCTTACATAATTTCTCTGGAATGACCAAATTGTCACAATCATCCAGAGTAGATAACACCTTCTTAAGCAGTGCGCGGAGATGTTCTAATTTAAATTTAAATGTCACAACATCAGGTTCAGCTTGATGAGAAATTTTTCCTGAATCTGAAATTTCTCCATCAGACAAAACCTCCCTCATGGCCCCTTGAGATTGGTGTGAGGGTATGTCAGAACAGTTATCATCAGCGTCCTCTTGCTCTTCAGTGTTTAAAACAGAGCAATCACGCTTTCTCTGATAAGTAGGCATTTTGGATAAAAGATTTGCTATGGAGTTATCCATTACAGCCATTAATTGTTGCATGGTAATAAGTATTGGCACACTAGATGTACTAGGGGCCTCCTGTGTGGGCATAACTGGTGTAGACACAGTAGGGGATGATGTAGTATCATGTTTACTCCCCTCATTTGAGGAATCATCTTGGGCAATATCATTATCTGTTTCATTACTGTCCTTACTTTGTTTGGACACTATGGCACAATTATCACATACATTTAAATGGGGAGACACATTGGCTTTCATACATATAGAACATAGCTTATCTGATGGTACAGACATGTTAAACAGGCTTAAACTTGTCAACAAAGCACAAAAAACGTTTTAAAATAAAACCGTTACTGTCACTTTAAATTTCAAACTGAAAACACTTTATTACTGAATATGTGAAAAAGTATGAAGGAATTGTTCAAAATTCACCAAAATTTCACCACAGTGTCTTAAAGCATTAAAAGTATTGCACACCAAATTTCAGAGCTTTAACCCTTAAATTAACGGAACCGGAGCCGTTTTTACATTTAACCCCTATACAGTCCCAGAATGAGGCTCTGTCTATAACTAGAAAGGCCCCCATCTGAAAAAGGTGTCCAACACAGTGCCTGCCGTTTTTCTAAACGTTCCCCAAGATTATAATACCAATAATTAGTTAGAATCTGCATAATATGCCTAGTAAAGCAATTGTTTTAGCCCAGAAAAATGTCTACCAGTTTTTAAGCCCTTTTTGAAGCCCTTTATTCTTTTATGTTTAACTAAGAAAATGGCTTACCGGTCCCCATGAGGGGAAATGACAGCCTTCCAGCATTACATGGTCTTGTTAGAAATATGGCTAGTCATACCTTAAGCAGAAAAGACTGCTAACTGTTTCCCCCAACTGAAGTTACTTCATCTCAACAGTCCTGTGTGGAAACAGCAATCGATTTTAGTTACTGTCTGCTAAAATCATCTTCCTCTTACAAACAGAAATCTTCATCCTAAAAATAAATTAACAGCCTTTTTTGCAGCAATTATTTTTCAATAGCCAAACACCAGCCACCATTTGCCTTACTTGGAGGAGCCTAAATGGAACAAGTGTAATTATGGCAATTATGAACCAGGCTCCTAGAATAAGGTAACAGAACTTGAATCATATAACTTTATTACTTTCACTGGAACATACATAGTAAAAGCAGGAGGAAAAGTACCAGTTTTAATTTGCAAGTGCTTTAGACTTTTTTGTACAAGGATATTTCAGTCCTTATAGAAAGGTCCCATATGCTTGGGTGGCACTACTGACCTGGGATATTATCCACACAGACAATGACTGCTATATTCTTACTACTCCTACAACCTTATCTTAGGCTTGAAGCTGCTGGGGAAGTGGGAATGCTGATATTATTTCCAAACCTGTAGTAGAAGCCATTTCATTAAAACATCCTTGGGCTTCTCAAATCCTCTCTCTGAACACACATGCTCCTTTTCTTAGGCAGTTCAATTCTGCCCCTGTGCCGCCATGTCAGAATGCGCGTAGCTCGAGTGGGACGCAATGCACCCATCTCATGAGTAGACCACCTGACCGGTTCAAGTTGCGACACACTGGGAGTGGAGAGGCCGGGGAAGGACAGAAGCTGCAGCCAGCGGGTTTGCTCATGCTGGAACAACTCACAATGTGTACTAAACTACTAAGAACTGCAGTGTGCGAAACTCCAGGACAATCCGCAGGACAATAAATATCCAGGACATTAAGCAAAATCCTGAGATTGTCCCGGGAGATTCGAGACTGTTGGCAACTATGACCTCAGGCAGGTGTATTGTCTGAAGCAGCTATTCAAAAATGCTGCAGTCTGTATGCAACAACGCTACAAGAGCCCGTAGAAAAACATAGCTAACAATAACTAAATTCAGATAGAGCACATCATTTTAAACAACTTTCAAATTCACTTTCATTATCAAATTGCACACTTTTTTTTTAATAAATACATTTTTAATGAGGTAGCAAACACACAAAGAAATTAATCTTCTAACAATAATATAACAAAAGTAAAAGAGATACAAAGAGCAACAGAACATTCAATAATGGCAAATTGACCTAATATTACAGAAAGCAGCTTTAATTATAACTAATCAGCTATCCCATTTTTTATTGTATAGACTCAGAGGAAACCTCCTCTGAACAACAGGAGTACACATTCATATACGCACTGTCTGAGGTACCAGCTCCTACTGAGCATGTGTAAGAATTCACAGTATATACATAAAGGCATCTTGTGATTGGTTGGTGGTTGTCACATGATGCAGAGGGAAGGAAAATGGAACTAAAGTTGAAATTTGTCAGAACAAAAAAAAAAACTACTATTTAAAATTCATGTTAATTGATTTTACAATGTCTTGTTTATTATGCATTTCTACAGTATTTATTTGTCCTTAAACTTGTTTTAAAGCACTGCTTGTGCATCCGAGCACTCTGTAACAACAATTAATATAATGGCTGTAGTCTAAAGAGGCAATTTCACATTTTGTTTCTTACATAAAATATTTTTATGTTAACCTCCCCCCCCCCAAAACAAACAAAAAAATTTTTTCACATGGTTTACACATGTAGCCCTGAGTTATCTATTGCTGTGTACAATACACATCCATAAACAAGATCTGTTCATGGTAATTTGCATTTTTTGCTTTTCTTCTTG
>NC_069501.1:714835838-714970838 GCF_027579735.1 Bombina bombina | reverse complement strand
GTTCTTGCTTTAAACAACACAGTGTAATTATGCTGCACTTGCCTAGGACACAATATAGATGTCCTGGTGAAATCCACTGCCTGGAATGAAGCTTTATTGAAGTCTACAGGCAGAGACTTTAAGAATGTGTAACATTGCTAGTCAGTGATTCACCCTCACACCCGTTGAGTGAAGTTTGATAGGCCTGCAGTTCCCTGCTGGTACATATGGAAAATAACTAGGCATGTTCACTTCTCTGTACCCTGCTATTTGGGGTAAGCTCTCAAAAAGGAAAATTACAGATTCAAATAAACACATCATTATTTGGGGACAGATTTGAGGAAGTTAGATACAGTGGAAGCAGGGAATTAGTTTGACATAACCAAAGTATGCCATTAACCTCCTGAACACACATTTTATTTTTATTTTTTATAAACATTAGCAGTGTGACTAAACCATTAGTAAGTCAACAGTGTGCAAATAAAACAGATTATCACTTGGAGAGGTGAACCCCCGTCACATAGAATCAATGGCCAAAATTCTATAATGGTCTGCTATCCCTGTAAAATACTACTGAATATCCTTGACAAACCACCATATTATCACACCTTGCAACAGCTAAAACAACCTTGTGTCAAGGCAAGAGACCTGCCAAGCAGCCAGCTAGTTCCAGAAAACCTTGCAAACATCTCATATTGCACTCCATATTAACCAACTCCTCAGTAGGTTTCCCCTATTGTTAAAGCCACCACAAACCACTTTAGAATTAAAAACAATACTTTACTTTAATTATATTTTCACATACTTAACCATCATTAAATGGTGAAAAACCTTTAAATGTGCTCTCATATAAATGAGCTAAGTTTCAATAAAAGGATACAAATAAAGAAATACATTTAATAACAGAAGTTTTTTTTAACTATCTGTTCTACCTGAATTACGAAAGTCAATGGTGATTTCCATGCCCCTATAAAAGAGCAGAGGTACACAAAATGTAGTAATATTGACGCAAACCCAGGGTGAACCAAGTTAGGAAGCATTTTGTCTTGAATTAACTGGTATTTAAACTGATTGTAGAAAATGTATTTTGTTTTTTTACTACTGTCTCTATGTAATATTAATGTAACTTTTGGAATAACAAAATGTATGCTTACCTGATAAATTATTTTCTTTCAGAATGATAATGGTCCATAGTGCTCTATAGCATGTGGGATATAATTCCTGCCACTAGGAAGAGCCCAAGAACCCACACAAGAGCTTAAATTCCCTCCCACCCCTCCTCAGCTGACCGCATAGCCGTGCAGAGAATAGGAAGCAGGTAGGAAAGTCAAAAGCAGGGGCTATAGACGTGCAAATTAGAACTCTCACCTACAAATTGAAAACAGACAGAGCCTATGGACCGTCATCTTAACAAAAGAAAATAATTTATCAGGTAAGCATACATTTTTTTTTTCTTCGTAAAATGATGATCGTCCATACGGCTCCATAACATGTGGGATTACTACCTGAGGTCTTGCATGCCAAAAGCATGCATCCAAGACACACCTAGGGATTTTTAAAGGCGAATGTATTCGTCTTAAGAGGAATTGTTCCTCTAGTGAGGATTATATACTGTATAACTGGCAGAAGGGCTCAAAGAACGTTTTAAGAATAAGGGCTTTTCCCAACAGAAAATCATTAGAGCCTTCCATATTGTGGAAAGGATGGACAGGAATACTATGTTACATGCAAATAAAAGCAAAAGCCAAGCAAACATTAAGAATAAACCCATTTTTGTAACAAATTATAGTAATCAATTTGAAGATATTGCCACAATTATCAATGAGTGCCTCCCCATTTTGAGAGGTGATGAGGACCTCTTCGACACCATTAAAGGGACACTGAACCCAAATTTTTTCTTTCGTGATTCAGATAGAGCATGCAATTTTAAGGAACTTTCTAATTTACTCCTATTATAATTTTTTCTTCGTTCTCTTGCTATCTTTATTTGAAAAAGAAGGCATCTAAGCTTTTTTTTTTGGGATCAGAACTCTGGACACCACTTTTTTTATTGGTGGATGAATTTATCCACCAATGAGCAAGAACAACCCAGGTTGTTCACCAAAAATGGGCCGGCATCTAAACTTACATTCTTGCATTTCAAATAAAGATACCAAGAGAATGAAGAAAATTTGATAATAGGAGTAAATTAGAAAGTTGCTTAAAATGTCATGCTCTATCTGAATCACAAAAGAAAAAAATTGGGTTCAGTGTCCCTTTAAGGGAGGTTGTAACGGTGTCCCTAGGAAAAATAAAACTTTGGGCAATATCTTAGCCCCCAGTGAAGTCAACACACAGGTGTGGTGTGGGTAGATGCAAGGCTTGTTCATATACCTTGCCAGGCAAGAGCTTTCAATCTATGACTACACAGAGATTATTTATGATTGATGCCTGCACTAACTGCCAAAACACATGAGTAGTCTATCTTGTGACATGTTTCCAGTGCAAGAAACAGTATGTTGGCCTCACGACGAGGGAGGCCAGAGAAAGGATCAAAAAACACTTAAATGGAGTTAAGTCAGACTGCCCAGATTCACAGGTAGCTTGGCATTATAAGTTATGCCATGATGGCAGAATTGACTATCTAAAATGGCAAATCATTGAACAAGTTAAGATGCCAAGAAGGGGTGGGGATCGAGATAAAATTCTCCACACCCTTGAAGCCTTTTGGATTTTTAAACTTAAAACCAGGGCACCAGATGGTATGAACATACAATCAGACCTAATAAACTGTTGGCACTAAGTATACGAAATTACATTAAATTTTGTTTAATACCTTTCTTAGAATGCCCTTTATTGATCCCTTGTAATATATCATATGAACACTATTGGTGTATGTGCTAAAAATATTATGCTGTAGGGTATATTATATTTTCACACTAGCATAGTTTTCCCACATTCTTTGCCTTAATCTTCTTTGTATATTATATAATAGTGTTTATTTAGGTATTCACCAAGAGAGAGATTGTCTGACAGATAAATTTAAAATAATTTGCTGTTCTAATGTTAGATAATCCTTTGACCACTGATTGGGCATAGAGAGTTGCAGGGGTCGCAATTGGAGGCGGGTAAAAGGAACCGCATCCAAAGCCGCAACCAAAAGACCCACTTCCTCCATGCATTGTGCTACTGATGGAAATAATGCACATTGGAGTGACAGACTCGCCATCAGAAGTTTAATTCTGTGTTATAGACACATTAGGACTGATCTATGATGACTCCTAGAAAAGACACCCTTGTAGCAGGAGTTAAACAGCTCTCTGGAACATTGATTCTCCGACCATGGTCTTGGAGAAAAGACAGTAGCCTCCGAGTATGAGCAATAGCTAGAGGGAGCCTGTACTAGGATATCATCCAGATAAGGGGCAAAAGAGATCATCTGAGCTCTGATCACCACCAACAATGATCCTAATACCTTTGTGGAGATGTGAGGTGCCATAGCTAGACCAAATGGAAGGGCAACAAATTGGTAATGTTTGTCTAAGAATACAAACCTTAGGAATTGATGGCGATCATTGTGGATAGGGATGTGCAGGTATGCATCTTCTAGGTCTATAGTGGACATGAATTGACCCTGTTGGATTAAGGGTAAAAATTGTACAAAAGGTTTCCATCTTGAAAGTGGGAACTGTGACAAACTGTTTTAGAGTTTTCAAATCTAAATTGGGCCTTAATGTCCCTTTCTCCTTTGGGAAAATAAATAGATTTGAGTAAAACCCTTTATAAGGGATAATTACTCCTAAATCCTGAACACATTGCAAAAAGGCTGTTGACTTTGCAGGATTTTTGGGGACACGAGACAATGAATTCATCCACAAGGAGGCCTGGAGCGAAAGCCTATCCTATATCCCTGGGATATGATGTTTTGAATCCAGGGGTCATGGACTGACTGGAACCAAGCCTCCTAAAAAAGACTCAGTCTGCCCCATACCAGAACAGAATCTAGTCTGGGGGCCAAACCTTCATGCAGATTTTGTATTTTGTATTGGTGCTTGACATCAATCTTAATGATGTCCATTACTGCGTCACATACAAAGGTGTTAGCCATTTTAAGGGTTTTAATGCCATTGCCATTCTAAAAATCATCAGTCGAGCATTTGTCAGACACCATTTTGGGTGATAGATACTGCTGGTGTAAGCAAAAGACCTGTCTAAAGGAAGAGCTTTCTCAGGAAAGACTCCATTTTGCATAACATTAGATCCCTGAATGAGGTGCAATCCTCCATAGGAATGGTAGTGCATTTGTAAAGAGTGGAAATAGCTTAAACAATCTTAGGTATTGTCTCCCATAATTCCACATTCTGCTCTAGAACTGTGTACATTCTCTTAAACCTGGAAGAAAAATCAAATTACATACCATTTTTTTTCCAGTCTTTGACTATATAGTCAGAAACCAAATCTGGAACCTAAAATAGAACCTACTGGAACCTAGTTCTCAGTACCTCCAGCAACAAGGTGAGGATATGTTCCACTTTAAATCTGAACACATTGTCAAATTCAGGGTCAGCAACAGGGATCTGTTCACCAGAAGACACTTGCCCATCTAAACTGGATGATTTTGAGTCCTCATAGTCAGAGCTCTGAAGCAGGACAAGAATTTGTGGTTGAGGGGGACTTTGCATGTTCACATCAAGAGAGTGTGAGGAAACTCCCCAGATTTGCTTTTACGCTTACTTGGTTTGGGGATAGTAACCAAATTGTAAGGAATTGCAGATTTTAATAAGGTAGGATCACAACTGCAGAAAAAAACTGGTACTGTATGTACCTTTAAATATGGAATATGTATCACTTTGACTAACAAGACTACTTATAATGGAAGTAGTAAGAGAAGTCAGTAGTGAAATTTTATACAGGAGGATGATGAGTAAAAATAAACTCAAGACAAGATATACCATGAAGTAAACTCGTAATTGGTAGAATACTTCTTAAAATATACTAAGTTATTGATACTATCCTTCTTGGCCTGTGCCGATGCCACAGAGGTAGGCAGGAAGTGTCAGACTGTATGAAGAGAGTCAAGGGGGCGGAGCTTAAGCCTGTGCGTAGTGTCGGTGTTTGTACCGATTCCTGTTGGAGATCTGGAATAAGTGTGACACAAAGTGCTGCAGACGAAAAATAAATATTTACTCACAGGATTGTAAGGTGAGAGTTAGGAGTTTGACACAGTACTGTTTGCGGTAGGTAGTAAGAGTCTCGGTAGAAAACAGCTGACAGGCAGGATGATAGAGCAGTCTTTAAACAGAGAGGGAGATGCGATTTTTGTCGAAGACAGTATTACGGCTGAGTAATTACGGCTGAGTAGGAATGCACAGATTGTTGGAATAACATTTCTCTTAAAGGATGGTAGAGGCTCCAGCTGGAAATCTCTGTAAGACACTTTAGCAAAAATAGGTACACAGTAAATACCTTCCGTGATGAGATAAATAATCAATTGAGATCCACTTGACAGCAGAAATATCCCAAGATTAGATCTCCCTGAAATGGTAGCTTAACAGCGAAGCAACAGCAAAGGTTTCAATCCAGATTAAAATAGATTTGCAGGTTGGTAGGAGCTCGGTGAAAGAGCAAGCGTTCTGAATAATTAACTTAAAATACTAAGCACCTGTGAGAGGGTGCATACAGGATTTAAAGAGAGAGTGGGATGGGCTAGGTGGTTAAAGGGAAGGTTCCTGACACAAATATTCTGCCATAGCCCTGTGTAAATTACCATTAAACTCAGGAGTAAAGTCAGTAGAGTCTCCTAAGTTATATATATATATATATATATATATATACATACAGGAACAGGACATAATTCCTTATGTCCTGTTAGAAAGTAGAGGGAAACGGCTGATTTGCATGCAAAAATTGAGGTATACAACTACTGCAAAGTTGGTTGACCTGGCACACTGGAACAGATTTTCAAAACAGACACAAAATACAGGGAGAGGTATCAGTAGGACAGATTCGCTGGGTTTCATGATGTGCAAAAGTTCACAAGTATAGCAGAGTATGAAACAACACACATACACTGATAAAATATAATGGTAGAGAGCCCACTACACTAGCCAATTTACACCCTGGACACCTGCAAAGTATCTAAAAGGTAAGGTAATATTTAGGCCCTATAATGCATTGACTGACAAAATGCCCCAACCTCTGGCAGCTCCTTTCGTGGGTACCCACCCCTCTCCAATCACAGGATATTAATTTGACGCAGACCTCTAAAGAAAAAAAACAGACAGATGCTAAGAAGGTCTTTTCCTCCCCAACTGCAGCTCTGAAGTGAGGATTAAAAGACCGGGAAGCTGAGGGGGGCAGGGCTTCCCCCCAGAATAGTGCCAGTGCCTGAAACAGGCTAAAAAGATTTCAAAAAGTAGTTTTAACTAATAAAGTGTAAAACGTGCCCAAAAAACACTTCCAGCCTGCTGAATAAGTTAACCGGATGCTCAGAGAGGGAGGCCCTAAATGAACAGAGCATTCAGCGTTTTTTTTTATAGGCCATACACCTATTTTTTATTTTACAAATGCTAACAAGAGGGTCTCAGGGCTGCCAAATGCTCCAAAAAGGGTGTAATTGGTCTGAGAATGATGTAGGGCACTTAATTTGCTGTTTTAAGCAAAAAAGTGTGTCAGTGTGAGAGCAGGCTAAGTCCTCTGGCTATGCTGTGCCTGTGACATAGTACCTTATAATAAGTTATGTTCTGTGTCTGTGCTGTGGCAAGTGGTTTACCTGAAGTTCCAACCCTCCACCGGCTTACCAATTACCTACTGTAGCAGTATCCAGTAGAGAGCCCATCCAGTGCTTATACAAGTATATCAGAGGAAATCTGGGGAAATACTGTTATCCGACAGGGGGAGCCTGAGGGATATGTCCCAGGGATAAGGATCTCACATTGTTCTGATCTCTCAAACATTAAAGGGACAGTTCACCCAAAAATGTTCTCCCATTTAAATTGTTCTCAATGATCCATTTTACCTGTTGGAGTGTATTAAATTGTTTACAAGTAGCTCCTTTACCCCTATTTTGGCCTGAAAGTTTTGATACTGGAGTCTCAGCTATTGAATAGCCTAAGTAAACACAGCCAGCAGAAGAAATTAAACTCACAGTGGGGTGCAGGATAGTTAAGTAATACAATGATCATTTTCCATTGTTCTCTCTATGTATTGAGCTTTAGTTTTCCAGACAAATATAAGATAAGGAAGCAAGTGTGTGTACATAAAGTGATAACATAATGAGATCTGATATTACCAGAAGCTCAACCCACTGTAATAGGCTGTGGTTTAAAAGCACAAAACCAGCTACTTCATATACACAAATAAACCTGAAAATGCAATTTATCTTACATTTTATACTCTGCAGCTGGTATAACAAGTCATTGAAAATACATTCATATAAAAACTATTTTACAGTGTACTGTCCCTTTAATCCATAAACAAGTAGCTTTAACACCTCTATGCTCAACCTTTTCCAGGAAGCCAAGGACAAAACTGAGGACAGATGGGAGGTGGGAGGGAACTTAAGCTCTTGTGTGGGTTCTTGGCCTTTTCCTAGTGGCAGGAATTATATCCCACATGTTATAGAGCCCTATGGACTATCATCATTTTACGAAAGTGACACACTCCTCAGTCTCTATTGTTAAAGATACATTGGAGTAGAACAAAACTTCATCTTGTGGTTATCACAAGTCCTGGCTTTCAGATGTATTAGACTCATCTGCCATCATTCCAGTCCTTCAGAATTCCTATGCTAAGGGCTAGATTTATCAAGCCCCTGCGGCAGCAAGTTCTCACAAGAACTTGCTCGCCGCAATTTATCAAGCAGCGGTCACCAGACCGCTGCTTCCCTAACATCTTCGCCACCTCTATTGTGGCGAAATTCAATCTCCTCGGTTGAGTCCGACCGAGGAGATTGACAGCTGCTGCCCGCGCGTGATTGGTTGTGCGCGGGCAGGGGGCGGGATTGCACGCAAGCGCAAAATTGCGCTTGTGTGCAATGTTAATTACCTGCGAATAATTTCGCCCCGCCACAGGCGAGCTGAAGAGTTCAGGGGCGCGTATACGCGCCCCTGTACGCCTCAGCATTGATAAATCTAGCCCTAAGTGGTATGCACAGCCCCTGCCAGGGGTTTCAAACTCAAAACTATTACTATCAATTAGAAATCCCTAATAGACCAAATAACAAACTTTTCCAATGCATTGCTAGGTAATAACTTCCTCTATACTTTGTATGGGGGCAAGCGGACAGATGTATTCCACTCTATTAGAAAAAAAAAACTTTTCCATCAGCCTTTTGCATTACTTTTAAAAAATACAAATACTTTCAACTTTGAAATGAAGCATTGGATGCTTAAAATGTTAATATGATTACTTTAAATAATATATTATTTATATTGAATGCATGAATTGATATGGTTTAAGTTAAAATATTTAGCAGTTGTTATCATCAATGAATGAATGCCAAGTTTTGCTTTTGTAATGTTTGAGGGAAATCCTTACAAAAACAATCTACAAAGTCTGTGTCAGGGTTATTTCCCTTTGTACTGTTCCTTTAAGAGTTACCTCTCCAACTCACACCTAGTGCTATTTAAGCACCTCCCTGTTTTACACACATTGCTAGGTTATTCTGTCTATTGTGTGTACTCAGCACTCTGGGTCTGAAGACTCCAAGCCAAGCTTCCATACGTTACTCTGATTCACCAACCTGGAGGTGTATCTCTGCGCTTACAGCCTCCTGTTTCCTCACCTTCAAACCTGAATTACCCGTAGCAGCTACTGATTCTCCAGCAAGTACAGACTCTGCACCTCTACCAGCCTCCCGGTCTAATCTCTTACCGGTAACTTGACCGCATCCTTCCTGTGCTGCGCTGCAGCTCACACAGACACTACGCAAGACTCAGCCTGAGCGGGTGACGTCATCAGCTGTTGCCGCCAGTACAGCTCTCCCTACTCCACACCGCTCTGAGGACAGGCTGTTCCGCTCAGCTCTCCTAGCTCCACGCCGCTCTCAGCACAGACTGTTTGCTCAAAGAGGGTACAGGTCGTATGTGTGATCTAATTTCTGCTTATGCTTTATAAACAATACCTGCCTTATTTCACTGTGTCTTATAAGCCATACTTACCGTTCTACCATCTCTAAACTAAGTAAGCTTTGTTGTATGTTCCTGTGTTGTAGTCTTACTTCACATATTAAGCTTCCAGCTTACAAGCCCCTAATCACAGTTGTGCTCATTAGTTATATGAATATTTGGTTACATGGGGCAACAATAACACACACAGTTATACACTATAGGGCCTCCAGTGTTTACCTGTGTGTAACAACACATCATAAAGTTACCTAAGTTGTGTCACACCGAATTCAGAGGTTAAGATAACAATTAGTTTCTGACAGTCTGATACACCACAGCTTCTTATAATTAATCAATTTGTTTTTCATGTGTTTAATTAGAGTTTGCTGCAATAGAATTCTGGTGTTTTTTTATTGACCAACATTAAAATGTATCTGTATAAAACAGGACAGGTTTTCATTGAGTTTTGTGAACCACTAAACTATCAGACTAACAATTCTAAGATCTGACATTATTATTATACCGGGAAAGAAAAGCTTCAGTCATGGTGTCTATATATCCACTGACATAGCTCAAGAAATATATACATACTGTATGTTGAAAACTCAAATTTGAATATATAGCTCATACAATTGCTGAAAAAATGTAGCGGATATAATTGTATTAATCAAACATAAGTTAGCACATACACATGATATCTGGTAGATGGTCAGTAAGTTAACAGACATTTCAAAATAGGTGGGAAAATGTCTGCAGTCCATGACAAAGTCAAAACTGTGTTCACAGCGAAGCTAGCTTGATTAGAAATATATAATAATAGATGATGCAGCAGACATGAAGAGTGAGGTAAGAGGAATCTACAGAAACCATGGAGTTATTTTTCATGAAGGCCACAGCACTATACCCATGGATAATGATTATTTTCTACTATTATATGACCCTTTTTTAAATAAATTGTGTGCATTTCGATATTAACATTTTATCACAATTCTATATTAACTGGCGTTATCATTTTAATATAAAGGACACTGTATGCACTGTATGAAATAAATTAAAATTATTGCTCCCTTACAGTCAAAAGTAATCAAGGGCAAACAGTAACAGTGAGAGTGTAACAGAGCAAATCCTTAAAGGGACAGTCTACACCAGAATTTTTATTGTTTTAAAAGATAGATAATCCCTTTATTACCCATTTCCCAGTTTTGCATAACCAACACAGTTATAATAATATACTTTTAACCTCTGTGATTATCTTGTATCTAAGCCTCTGAAAACTGCCCCTTTTCAGTTCTTTTGACAGACTTGCAGTCTAGCCAATCAGTGCCTGCTCCCAGATAACTTCTTGTGCACGAGCACAGTGTTATCTATATGAAATACGTGAACTAACACCCTCTAGTGGTGAAAAACTGTTTAAATGCAATCTGAAAGAGGTGGGCTTCAAGGTCTAAGAAATTAGCATATGAACCTCCTAGGTTAAGCTTTCAACTAAGAATACCAAGAGAACAAAGCAAAATTGGTGATTAAAGTAAATTGGAAAATTGTTTAAAATTACATGCTCTATCTGAATCATGAAAGTTTATTTTGGCCTAGACTGTCCCTTTAAAAATGAACATCCTCAGCCTCCTTATCTACTGTATGGGAGTCAAACGCATCACTAATTTATGATCCATTTATTGTAAAAATGAAAATAAATGCTACAGATGCTTTTAGGATGAACAGAAATGACTGTATTTGGCATCCAAAACATCTACAAAAACACATATAACTGACCAATTTGGTAGACAAAAATATATATATATAAAAAACTAATATCTAAGCAATTTCATCCAAAAGAACAATTATCTAAAGTCAGCGCTTTTGTTTGATTCTATTGCAGCACAAAAGAACAACCAAGGTCTCAAGGACACAATAGGTGGCACTTTGCACAGTCATTCAGACGAGAACAAAAAGTATTTTGTTTTCCTTGTTATCTTGACAGATGCGTGTTAAGAAGAGAGATAGAGAGACCTTCAATTAGCCCCTTGGCTGCTAAAGATGCCTGTAACATACAGAGATCCATAATGCATATCAGGACACACCAGGAATGGAAGCATTTAAATAATACTTCTAACGCTATATAAATATTGTCATTTCTCCGTGCATGGGCAAGACACCTACCACAGTAAGATAGCCTAGCTAATGCATCCTAGGATTGCTATAATGAGATAGAATAGAGAGTATATACAGAATGATACTGTGTAAAACTATTCTATGATTTAGTGTTATTAAATGTATTTACCAGTTTAATTTGCTATGATAGCCGCAATCGAAGCGAGCTTTGCCGCCATAAGACACCTACGTAATACCAGTGATTGCATATAGCTATGATGTAATTGTCAAACTTCTTACACATATTGTTTCGCCGCCATTTACCCTATATTTCATAGGCTTAAACAACCGCTAACAACAAATCAAGATATGATCAGAAGGCAGAAATTCTTAAGGTTGTGGAAAAGGAAACTTGTTCTAGCATTATAGAAGCTTAATAACCTCCATCCTACTTGACACAAAATATAATACCCCCTAATTACACAGTAACAGTCTCTTAATTTTATAAATATAAGACTTATACTTACAGGTTAATTTCTTCACACTCAAAGTAAATTCATATTTCTCACCACTCTCTCAACTGATGTATTGCAAGGACAGGCACTTATAGAGTTTTTTTCAGAGGTTTTCAGGCCTCCCTAACTAGCCAGATTTTCAGGATTACCTTGGGTAAGAGCACATAAAATAACCATGTTTTCTAATAACCGGCTCTTTATTATTTCACCTGTGCTCTAGTTCAGATATCCAGAAAATCTGGCCTGTTAGGGAGGCATGAGGACATTGATCTATCATTAAAGGGACATGAAACTCACATTTTTTATTTCATGATTTAAAAAGAGCATGTCATTTTAAACAACTTTATAATTTACTTTTATTATCTAATTTGCTTCATTCTCTTGTTATATTTTGCTGAAAAGCATATCTAGATATGCTCAGTAGCTGCTGATTGGTTGCTGCCCATAGATGCCTCGTGAGCTAGCTGCTTGTTACTGTCTCACTTAATGTGTTCAGCTAGGCCCTAGTAGAGCATAGCTCTCCTTCAAAAAAGGATACCAAGAGCACTAACGGGACACTGAACCCAATTTTTTTTCATTTCATCATTTTTAACCAACTTTCTAATTTACTCCTATTATCAATTTTTCTTTGTTCTCTTGCTATCTTTATTTTAAAAGCAGGAATGTAAACCTTACCAGCCAGCCCATTTTAGGTTCAGCACCATGGATAGCGCTTGCTTATTGGAGGCTTACATTTACCCACTAATAAGCAAGCATAACCCAGGTCCTCAACCAAAAATGGGCCGGATCCTGTGCATCACATTCCTGCTTTTTAAATAAAGATAGCAAGAGAATAAAGAAAAATTAATAGGAGTAAATTAGATTAAAATTGCATGCTCTTTCAGAATAATGAAAGAAAAAAAATGGGTTTAGTGTCCCTTCAAGCGTATTTGATAATAGAAGTAAATCTGAAATTCGAAAACTGTATGCTCTATCTGAATACCAAAAGTTTCCGTTCATGATTAGGTCCCTTTAAGGTCTATTTCTCAACTCTGTATGTTTATTTTATATTTTTTTTTGCTGTGAAGAAGGGGCATGCTATTTCTGCAGATACTAAATTCACAGTTTTGAAACTACAAAACCAATAATATGTGATAATATCTTCAAGATAGAAACATTTCCCAAAATAATCAGACAGAAACCTCTGGGAGAGCATGAATTAATGGAATTAATTTACCAAAAAATTAAACATTACAGCCATGAATATACAGTATCTTGCTATATAATTAAAACATAATGTGTATTTCAGGATGAATAACCTTTAGATTATAATGTATCGTAAATAGAAACTATCTTTAGATCATGGACACTGAACCGCCTGGAGGAGTGATGTCGATTTGGAGCGCTACCATGAACCAGCTGGAGAGGCTGTTGTGAGTGCTCTACATACAGGAGCACTGGAGAAAGGACAGTGTGGTTGAGGTGTGTACCATCGTGAGAGGAGGATTTATCAAAGATTGGAGTGCCGGACACTAAGGTGCAAGGTGAATGATGAGGTGCCGCTAATAAAAGCTGGAGATATGTAGGTTCAATGCTAAATGTGACATGGGACTGTAACAGCTTAAAGTTAAGTTTATTTAAATAAGGACCAATATCTGCAATGTTTTTTTTTACCAACAGATTTTATTCAAGGACATTTCCACACACAGAGAGCATCTCCTACATTGGGGAGAACATTTTCTTTCTTTTTTCTTTGAAAGTGATAAAGTGATTTCTTTGTTGAACACCTATTAACTGGTATCTGAATGCTTAGCCTTCAATTTCCTATGCAGACAACCAGAGCTAGGAGACCAAGGCGCAGAAGAGTGATTTACAAAAAGAAAACTATTCAAGGTGAAATAAAGAATGGAATCAAGGGAGTCTAATTTAGGGCTCTACAAAAATATAAGAAACAAGCAAACTGTGAGAATCCCCAAGAACATGTTTTTGGGTTCAGAAAGACACGAGGAACCTCTAAATCTACTTGACCATCAGAAATAGAAAATACATCCCAAGAAGAGACTTTAGCCTCCTGACATGGGGTGCTAACAATGATCACTAAAAAGTTTAATTTCAAGAATACAAAGCAGTATTGTGGTTAACCATGTTCTACCACTTATTCCTGATTTTCATATTTACATCCTATTCTTTACCTTTTTATAAAAAATATATATAATTTTTTTTTAACTAAAAATACTTTGGCTAAATGGCTTGTGACAATTTTAGAACTGGTTTGTGGATCACACATACAAGTGCATAGATATTATACACATGTTCATATACACGTGTTCTTTTTATTTAGCACTATTACATAGAAACTGATGACATTTGTGGTACTATTTTTATTTAACTGCATGGCATATAAACTGATGACAATTGTGGCACTACAGTATTTCTATTTAACAATATTGCAAATAAACTTATGACAATTGTGGTACTATTTTTATTTAACAGTATTACATATAAACTGATTACATTTGTGATATTGATTGCCATGTGATATCATCATTGGTATCACAGTAAAATCTCCAAGGGTGATTTGGAATTTCTAGGCCTTTGGACAGTTGAATGAAAACAAAATTCTTGAGTGAGAGTAAGCCAAAGAGAGTGTTACACTACTTGCAAACCTACCCAAATGAAATGATCATGTTTACATGGCATTATATAGATCAATTCTGCACGCAAATAACTGCTAAAATATACTAACAACAAATATAACATATTGCTGTAATTTAAGCAGAAAAACAAAACCTAATAAGAATTAAATTATTAATTCCCTAAAAAGGCATAAATGAAAAGAAACATTATAGATCTGACACTGACCTTTGATTGGTCTCATAATGTACTCAGACTTCTACTAATATTCTAATCATATTGAAGTCAAACAGTTGACTATTAGCAGGAGCATTGAAAACACATCACATATTCTCAGCATCATACTGAAATGTCAAAGTTAAAGCTGTGTTATTCAAAATGTTGCAACCAAACTATCTCAGCATTTAGAATGTTGCTGTTAGGATTTACATCGGATATATGTTGCATTCCTCTGTATATCCAAGAGGTTTACCCCATGCATTGCTTCAACAGCAATACATTTGATTGTGTATTATTCTTGGCGAACACAATCAAAAATATACATTCTAAAGAACCAGGTGATTTTTTGGATGAATTTATCTTAGACAGTGGTTTTAGGGATCACTTGACAAGAGAGGAAAGCAGACAATCTTCTGTAAAATCTTCTGTAATTTGCAGATCACTCTTTATTAAAGCACAGGAGAGGTTAACACTACTGAACTTGATAGTAACCCAGCATGGACAATATTATGAATGACACTTGCAAGCTGGCAGCTCAGGAAATCATTACTGTCAAGGTACAACATGGCGGTCTGCCAACCCCTTCGCTTTCACACTCACTGTGCCAGAACATCCACACACAATTTAATTGCATTATAATTTCAAAAGTGCTTTTCAAATGAGGAAAAAGGCATTCACTGATTAACCAGCGAAGAGCAAAATTGTTTATGAAATTGAATACAAAAAGCTACAGAATGTAATTGGGTCGTTCTAGCACCTAATTTTCAAGCCATTTTCCCACTTATTTAATCACGGGACACAAAAGGAGCTGCCGAACTGACTTCATAGTAATTAGATTATTCTCTCTGATATGCCAAGACTCAATTCCAAATGAATGGTATACATTTATTAAAATATTCAAGAAGGCATAGAAATATAAGTAGGGCGTGAGGGATGACAAAAGGTGGATGTAAACTGCCATCAAATGTTAGGAATTATGGCATGGAGTCATCTTCAGGTGTTCTTACAGCAATTAGTTGGAACTCAGCGATTTCATGATCTGATGATGTCATCTTATAACATACAAATCATATCTGACATCAAAGGGAATTTTTGTATCAAAGGCCAAACATTCCATAACTTAAGCACAACATATTGCAACCTACTAAACATTAAATTACACGACACAGTGAAATCTGTCCTTAAAAAAAAAAAAAGAAATTGAAATGCCATGTAGACTGGTTGGTTTTAAGAACATATTTTTTACGTTAATATGTATCTTATTTACACTATAATGAAAGAATTCAAACCATTTTATGCTAAACCAGTCTTCAAATAAACTTGCACTACTCAGCGTCAGCACTAGGTGGTTAAACAATGCCACCGACATGAGGAGGTTTGGAACTCTGCAAAGGTTACAGTTATCAAATACACAAATGTTTTGTACAACAGCAGTGAACAAGCTTATAAAAAAAAATAACAAAACAGAAAGTGGTATTTTCTTGGAATATAAACAGTGTTCAAACCAGGACAACCTACCTGCAACAAGGTAACTGTACTCTGTGTTAAAATAAATAACTAAAATCAATAAAAAGAAACAAACAAATTGCTAGGACAAAAATTCAAAGACCAAGTAATTCCACACAAACTCAGCTCACCCCTGGAAGACTCAGTATAACTGGTGACATAATTGACCACTTAAAACATTATATATATTGAGAGAGAGGGAATGAGAGGGAGGGCGGAGAGAGGAGGATTCAGTAATTAAGCTGTGATTCCTTGTCTTGGTAAACAAAATCTAATACAGAAGAATGTAAATCTGAGGCCCAGATCAGAGAACCGATTTCTCTTGGGTGAGACAGGCACCAGAAAAATCTACATCATGTCACAATCTACAGAAAAAAAATAGTTTAGGTCAAACAATAGACGGAAAAATGTAAACTAAGCTGAAACTCCAAGGCATTACCCTTTATTAAAATTGACAAAGGTATGATATTTTCTACTTGCCACCCAATACTTGGCAACTTCACAGATTTCCCTTAAGATTTATAAGATTTCTTTTTGGGCTATTACCAGAAAACAACATCCCTGTGAAGAGATCGCTCCCATTGATGAATCTTCTAATGTAAAAGAAATATAGCTGTACTAGTAGTGTACTTCTTACTAATGCTCATTGGCTGATAGACACTTCCTGCTAATGCTCATTGGCTGCTGACAGGTGCTTCCTGCTAAGGCTTAATGGTTAATACTTCCTTCCTGCTAGTACTTAATGAGTACCTATAAATCAATGTGCATTAGAAGGAAATACACAACTGATACTAATATGTTAGTTTAAATGTAAACACATTTTACTTCATGCTTATTCAGGTAATAAAAATGGCAACAGGTTAGCATGCGTACCAAACTATAAACATTACACTGCCTGTAGCCTTATTTCATAAGCAGAAAGGCATATGGAAATTTGGAGGCAGCTTACAATGCATTAAATCAACATTTCTAGTCACCCTGGTGACCTAACACTTTTTTTGTCACGCTTAAACCTACTATTGCAAACCTTTATCATAAAGAGCATACACATTCTTAAATATCTGAAAAACTAAATAAATTCAAATGTAAAATAAATAAATGTATCAAATAAATATATGACAATTATAACAAATCAAATAAATGAAAATTAAGTTTGGAATTTATTGGCTTGTGAAAGTTTGTTTAAAAAACCTCCAGCATTAGGCTTTACATTTAGTAGGAACTAAAGAATGCTCTTTGCATACAGATGTGTCAAATAAAAAAGAAAGAAAGAAAAATTCTAAGAGCTATGACTCTCTGGATGCCAGAACATGTTAAGCCAAATACTTGTGCGTATGTGTATGAGCACCAGGGGTGCACATATGTATTGATAAGATATATTGACTGACAGACATAGCCATGTGTCATTTCCTTGTTAGTCAGTGAACAATCTAGATTTAGGGATGAGTTTTGCACAAACATGGAGAACCGGACGGGAGCCATGGACTCTCCTCGTAACGATGGAAATGAAATTATCAGGTAAGCATAATTTATGTTTTCCATCTAATATGAGGAGAGTCCACGATTCATTACTTGTGGGAAACAAATACCCAAGCTCTAGTCTGGTGTGGTTTCCCCGAGATCCAGAAACTATGGACCAAGGTCCTTGACCTAGGAGGACTACTTGCTCTCCCTACGGAGAAGGGCCCAGAGACCTATATACTTCACCTAAACATCCCCAAACTTCCCAAACCACTAAGACATCTCTTTGTTTATTTATTGATGGCCACCAAACTTGCTATTGCAAGAGACTGGAAACAACCTAACGCGCCCCATTTGGGGAAAGTTTTGGAGATACTCTCTACAATAAGAACGATGGAGGAGGCAGTATACTTAAACAGAGGGCTCATTGACCTCCATGCAGATATTTGGTCCAAATGGGATGCACTCCTGCGACACACGTTGGTTATCACCTGAACGTGTGATTAGCCCTGCTGCTGGCTTCTCCCCCCCCCCCTCCCCCA
This sequence comes from Bombina bombina, assembly GCF_027579735.1. NCBI lineage: Eukaryota > Metazoa > Chordata > Amphibia > Anura > Bombinatoridae > Bombina > Bombina bombina. The sequence continues at coordinate 714,952,829 of NC_069501.1, read as the reverse complement.
TTATGAAAAACGAGAGGGTAAAAAGGAGGCGGACCCTATTCTGAGGGCAACACAGCCTGCAACACCTTTCTCCCAAAAGCTGCTTTAGCTGAAGCAAAAACGTCAAATTTGTAAAACTTTGTAAAAGTATGTAAGGAAGACCAGGTAGCTCATTCTTAAAGGCCAAAGAAAAAACCACAGCTCTAGTTGAGTGAGCCGTAATCCCCTGAGGAGGCTTATGTCCCACTGTTTCATATGCTAAGTGAATAATGCTCCTCAACTAAAAAGATATGGAAGTGGAAGAAGCCTTCTAGCCTCTACGCTTCCCAGAATAGACAACAAACAATGCCAAAGTCTGTCTAAAATCCTTTGTGGCCTGAAGATAGAATTTCAAAGCCTGAAACACATCCAGATTATGAAGCATTTGTTCCATTGAAGAAGAAAAATAAGGACACAAGGAAGGAACCACAATCTCCTGATTGATGTTGCGATCAGACACCACCTTAGGGAGAAAACCCAACTTAGTGCGAAGAACAGCCTTGTCAGCATGAAAAACTAGGTAAGGAGGCTCACATTTCAAGGCCGCCATTTCAAAGACTCTGCAAACCTTCCAAGACAGTAACTTAATGTCAACTAAATTCATGGGCTTAAACGGAGCCCTCTGCAAAACATTAAGAACCAGATTCAAATTTCAAGGAGGAGCGGAATGTCTAAACACAGGCCTGATCTTGGACAGAGCCTGAACAAAAGACTGTATATCAGGAAGCTCAGCAAGCAACAGATATAGCCGAAATCTGTCCCCTTAAGTAACTGGCGACAGAAAGGCGAATCTCAAGAACCTGAAGTGATCCTTGTGAATTGGTACATGAAGGTAAGCATCCTTCAAGTCTATCGTAGTCATGAACTGTCCCTCTTGAACAAGGGGCAGAATAGACCTTATCGTCTCCATTTTGAACGATGGGACCGACAGAAACTCTTTAGGTCCAGAATCAGACAAACGTTTCCTCCTCCTTTGATACCACGAAAAGGTTTGAATAGTACCCTAGATCCCTTTCTGCTAGAGGTACCGGTACAATTACTCCTAGAGAGGAGATCACTCAGGCAATCTAGAAAGGCATTTGTTTCTCTGGTTTTTAAGATAGATTTGACAAGAGGAATCTGCCCCTGGGAGGATGAGTCTTGAAACCTATCCTGTAACCCTGGGCAACAACTTCCAAAACCCAAGGATCCTGAACATCTCTCATCCAAGCCTCCATGAAAAGAGATAGTCTGCCCCCTACAAGATCCAGAGATGGATCGGAGGCCACCCCTTCATGCTGATTTTGTCTCGGCGGGCTTCTTGCTCTGCTTGGCTTTATTCAAAGACTGAGATGGTTTCCAAGATCCCTTGGATTGCTTGGATTTCGCAGCAGGTTGCTGTCGTTGAGACTTGTCCTAACTTAAGGGATGAAAATTAGGACCCTTAGGTTTATTCTTCTTATCCTGCGGTAGAAAGGCACCCTTGCCCCCCGTAACCCGGGGATATGATAGAGTCCAGGCCTTGATAGAAAAGATTCTTTTCCTTAAACAGAAGGGAAAGCAATCTAGATTTGGACGTCATGTCAGCAGACCACGCCTTCAACCAGAGCCCTCCGGGCCAGAACAGAAGAGCCTGATGTCTTGGCATTCAAGCGAATAATCTGCATATTAGCATCACAAATAAACGAATTAGCTACCTTCAGGGCCTTAATTCTTTTATGTATCTCATTGAGGGGAGTCTCCACCTCGATCCTCTCTGACAGAGAGTCACAACAATAGGTAGCGGCTCCCACCACCGCACTGACCGTGGCTGCAAGTTGAAATACGAACCCCGTGTGCTGAAACATTTTTCTTAACATGGTTTCTAATTTCTTATCCATGGGTTCCTTAAACGATGAACTATCCTCGAGCGGGATAGTGGTGCGCTTAGCGAGCATGGAGATAGCTCCATCCACCTTAGGGACAGATCCCCACAATTCTAACTGGGAGTCTGGAACCGGGAACAATTTTTTAAATGAAGAAGGGGAAAAAGACTATCCAAGTCTCTCCCATTCATTCTTGATAATATTCACCATCTTAACGGGAACCAGGAAAGTCTGGGGCACTACCCTGTCCTTGTAAACTTTATCAAGCTAAGGGATAGAAGATTCCTCTGGTAACTCCGGTTCTGGAACCTCTAGAGTAGCCAACACTTCTTTTAATAAAAAGCGTAAGTTCTCCATCCTAAACCTAGTCTGGTTCCTCCGCAGCCGGAGGTTTAGAGGCCGCAGATTCCGACCCAGAGAGAGAGTCCTCCGAAGTATCGGAATCCTCTGCATCAGCAGATAATCTAGTCTCAGAGATATCCAACGGAGTAGATGACCCCTGGGAAGGATAGCAATGTTTAACCTTTCGCTTGCGCTTAGCTTGGCGAGGTAAAGCACTAAAGACCGCAGATAGCAACTGCTCAGCAAAATCAGACGGCAACCTGGCCCCTCCCTCAGGAGGATTAGAAGTGCACTGGGGAGCTGCACGTATAATTGGAGATGAATGTAGGGAACGCACCTCACGGAGACCCCTCGGAGGTGGACGGCTCAGTGGTACTAAACATCTTAATTCTTTTAGATATCACTATTTTATTGAGGTATGTGAAACATAGTTGAGCAGGCAGGTATACCGTAGCCTCTTCACAATAAACACAGGCATTAGATTTAGGTAAAGAGGGAGTACCCTCTAAAATATCAGAGTCCTCCATAGCTTGCGCCTTTAATATGGACTATAGCAAAATTAAAAGGCAACTTTATACTCCCAATGGCCGGGGCACTCACCACCTCCTATGACCCAGGCCCACAGAGAAACTTGCTTTGGTCTCCTGCAACCGACGGTCTGGAAAAGGAAGAGAAAGAAGCCACACCCGGTCACATGGATTGCCCCGCAGGACCGCCCCTGCAGCCAAGAAAAAGCGTGCCAACTAAACAGGCTGCGCATTAATCAACAGAGGAAAAACCTGACTTCCACATTGCTAGAGCCACATCTCACACATGTCGCAGCAAAACACAATAAAGCAGTCATGTATACACCCCCCCTGTTAAATAATCACCTTCCAGAGATATTAACCCTTGATTCTATACATATAAAAGGAGCCATACTGTGACCCTGTCTTCTTGCGTTATCATACAGATATAAAAAATGAAACAATCTTACCAGAATCAACGCCATGGAACAGGAACACGGCCTCTCAAGTTTGACAGTGTAGTAGCATCGATCCTGACATGGATTTGAGTAAATAAAGCAGGCAGTAAAACTTGTCAACATTGATTGCTTAAGGAGCTATTAACATGAGTCGGGATGGTTTCGCAGAAAGACTCTCCCTGCATCTCCGGACCCTTCTCTGCCATCCTCCTGTGACGAAAGGCAAAGAATGGAGGAAGTGAAGGAGGTATATAAGCCTTTGGCTGGGGTGTCTTTGTCTCCTCCTGGTGGTCAGGTTCTGTATTTGCCACAAGTAATGAATGAAGCTGTGGACTCTCCTCGTATTAGATGGAAAAAGAATAGTTTAAATATATTCAAAAAGTGTTCTCATATTACGCTACCAATCTCATGTTATGTCTCTTTAATTCTACATAGCAAATATCAAACATGAACAACAGAAAAATAACGAGAGACAGTTTTTTGTTTGGAAGTTGTAGCATGCAATATTTTGGTGCAATATCTTTTAAATGACCTGGAGTTTCACATGAGGCAACATAATTAATGATATAATAAAAGCCAAAGTGTTAAATCACTATGAAAGGGGTGGCACTTTACAGGCCATTGCTTCAAAAGACTATTTAACATCGTAAGTCAGGCTCAAACTCTGAATAAGACTAAGTGGAAAGCAGATCTTCCTTGATGAGGCATAATTAAGATAAACCTAAATTAGAGGTCACCTTTGCCTGTTTTGGATGCCTTTGGCACAATGAGTTGTATTAGTAAAATATCCCAGCAGGTTTCAATAAAACAAAAAAAATAGAATTAATGTAAGTTAATGTTCAGTGTTTTGTTGAAGACTACATTTATATAAAAAAAAGATCCAAAGTATTATAGTGCACCATCTATAGGGACACACATACATATGCACATTTATAATTTACAACATGAAAACAGAATTTATGTTTACCTGATAAATTACTTTCTCCAACGGTGTGTCCGGTCCACGGCGTCATCCTTACTTGTGGGATATTCTCTTCCCCAACAGGAAATGGCAAAGAGCCCAGCAAAGCTGGTCACATGATCCCTCCTAGGCTCCGCCTACCCCAGTCATTCGACCGACGTTAAGGAGGAATATTTGCATAGGAGAAACCATATGATACCGTGGTGACTGTAGTTAAAGAAAATAAATTATCAGACCTGATTAAAAAACCAGGGCGGGCCGTGGACCGGACACACCGTTGGAGAAAGTAATTTATCAGGTAAACATAAATTCTGTTTTCTCCAACATAGGTGTGTCCGGTCCACGGCGTCATCCTTACTTGTGGGAACCAATACCAAAGCTTTAGGACACGGATGAAGGGAGGGAGCAAATCAGGTCACCTAAATGGAAGGCACCACGGCTTGCAAAACCTTTCTCCCAAAAACAGCCTCAGAAGAAGCAAAAGTATCAAACTTGTAAAATTTGGTAAAAGTGTGCAGTGAAGACCAAGTCGCTGCCCTACATATCTGATCAACAGAAGCCTCGTTCTTGAAGGCCCATGTGGAAGCCACAGCCCTAGTGGAATGAGCTGTGATTCTTTCAGGAGGCTGCCGTCCGGCAGTCTCGTAAGCCAATCTGATGATGCTCTTAATCCAAAAAGAGAGAGAGGTAGAAGTTGCTTTTTGACCTCTCCTTTTACCAGAATAAACAACAAACAAGGAAGATGTTTGTCTAAAATCCTTTGTAGCATCTAAATAGAATTTTAGAGCGCGAACAACATCCAAATTGTGCAACAAACGTTCCTTCTTCGAAACTGGTTTCGGACACAAAGAAGGTACGACTATCTCCTGGTTAATGTTTTTGTTAGAAACAACTTTTGGAAGAAAACCAGGTTTAGTACGTAAAACCACCTTATCTGCATGGAACACCAGATAAGGAGGAGAACACTGCAGAGCAGATAATTCTGAAACTCTTCTAGCAGAAGAAATTGCAACCAAAAACAAAACTTTCCAAGATAATAACTTAATATCAACGGAATGTAAGGGTTCAAACGGAACCCCCTGAAGAACTGAAAGAACTAAGTTGAGACTCCAAGGAGGAGTCAAAGGTTTGTAAACAGGCTTGATTCTAACCAGAGCCTGAACAAAGGCTTGAACATCTGGCACAGCTGCCAGTTTTTTGTGAAGTAACACAGACAAGGCAGAAATCTGTCCCTTCAAGGAACTTGCAGATAATCCTTTCTCCAATCCTTCTTGAAGAAAGGATAGAATCTTAGGAATCTTTACCTTGTCCCAAGGGAATCCTTTAGATTCACACCAACAGATATATTTTTTCCATATTTTGTGGTAAATTTTTCTAGTTACAGGCTTTCTGGCCTGAACAAGAGTATCAATAACAGAATCTGAGAACCCTCGTTTTGATAAGATCAAGCGTTCAATCTCCAAGCAGTCAGCTGGAGTGAGACCAGATTCGGATGTTCGAACGGACCTTGAACAAGAAGGTCTCGTCTCAAAGGTAGCTTCCATGGTGGAGCCGATGACATATTCACCAGATCTGCATACCAAGTCCTGCGTGGCCACGCAGGAGCTATCAAGATCACAGACGCCCTCTCCTGATTGATCCTGGCTACCAGCCTGGGGATGAGAGGAAACGGCGGGAATACATAAGCTAGTTTGAAGGTCCAAGGTGCTACTAGTGCATCTACTAGAGTCGCCTTGGGATCCCTGGATCTGGACCCGTAGCAAGGAACCTTGAAGTTCTGCCGAGAGGCCATCAGATCCATGTCTGGAATGCCCCACAGTTGAGTAATTTGGGCAAAGATTTCCGGATGGAGTTCCCACTCCCCCGGATGTAATGTCTGACGACTCAGAAAATCCGCTTCCCAATTTTCCACTCCTGGGATGTGGATTGCAGACAGGTGGCAGGAGTGAGTCTCCGCCCATTGAATGATTTTGGTCACTTCTTCCATCGCCAGGGAACTCCTTGTTCCCCCCTGATGGTTGATGTACGCAACAGTCGTCATGTTGTCTGATTGAAACCGTATGAACTTGGCCTTTGCTAGCTGAGGCCAAGCCTTGAGAGCATTGAATATCGCTCTCAGTTCCAGAATATTTATCGGTAGAAGAGATTCTTCCCGAGACCAAAGACCCTGAGCTTTCAGGGATCCCCAGACCGCGCCCCAGCCCATCAGACTGGCGTCGGTCGTGACAATGACCCACTCTGGTCTGCGGAAGGTCATCCCTTGTGACAGGTTGTCCAGGGACAGCCACCAACGGAGTGAGTCTCTGGTCCTCTGATTTACTTGTATCTTCGGAGACAAGTCTGTATAGTCCCCATTCCACTGACTGAGCATGCACAGTTGTAATGGTCTTAGATGAATGCGCGCAAAAGGAACTATGTCCATTGCCGCTACCATCAAACCTATTACTTCCATGCACTGCGCTATGGAAGGAAGAGGAACGGAATGAAGTGTTTGACAAGAGTTTAGAAGTTTTGTTTTTCTGGCCTCTGTCAGAAAAATCCTCAGTTCTAAGGAGTCTATTATTGTTCCCAAGAAGGGAACCCTTGTCGACGGAGATAAAGAACTCTTTTCCACGTTCACTTTCCATCCGTGAGATCTGAGAAAGGCCAGGACTATGTCCGTGTGAGCCTTTGCTTGAGGAAGGGACGACGCTTGAATCAGAATGTCGTCCAAGTAAGGTACTACTGCAATGCCCCTTGGTCTTAGCACCGCTAGAAGGGACCCTAGTACCTTTGTGAAAATCCTTGGAGCAGTGGCTAATCCGAAAGGAAGCGCCACGAACTGGTAATGCTTGTCCAGGAATGCGAACCTTAGGAACCGATGATGTTCCTTGTGGATAAGAATATGTAGATACGCATCCTTTAAATCCACCGTGGTCATGAATTGACCTTCCTGGATGGAAGGAAGAATTGTTCGAATGGTTTCCATTTTGAACGATGGAACCTTGAGAAACTTGTTTAAGATCTTGAGATCTAAGATTGGTCTGAACGTTCCCTCTTTTTTGGGAACTATGAACAGATTGGAGTAGAACCCCATCCCTTGTTCTCCTAATGGAACAGGATGAATCACTCCCATTTTTAACAGGTCTTCTACGCAATGTAAGAATGCCTGTCTCTTTATGTGGTCTGAAGACAATTGAGACCTGTGGAACCTCCCCCTTGGGGGAATCCCCTTGAATTCCAGAAGATAACCTTGGGAGACTATTTCTAGTGCCCAAGGATCCAGAACATCTCTTGCCCAAGCCTGAGCGAAGAGAGAGAGTCTGCCCCCCACCAGATCCGGTCCCGGATCGGGGGCCAACATTTCATGCTGTCTTGGTAGCAGTGGCAGGTTTCTTGGCCTGCTTACCCTTGTTCCAGCCTTGCGTTGGTCTCCAGGCTGGCTTGGCTTGAGAAGTATTACCCTCTTGCTTAGAGGACGTAGCACTTGGGGCTGGTCCGTTTCTACGAAAGGGACGAAAATTAGGTTTATTTTTGGCCTTGAAAGACCTATCCTGAGGAAGGGCGTGGCCCTTACCCCCAGTGATATCAGAGATAATCTCTTTCAAGTCAGGGCCAAACAGCGTTTTCCCCTTGAAAGGAATGTTAAGGAGTTTGTTCTTGGAAGACGCATCCGCTGACCAAGATTTCAACCAAAGCGCTCTACGCGCCACAATAGCAAACCCAGAATTCTTCGCCGCTAACCTAGCCAATTGCAAAGTGGCGTCTAGGGTGAAAGAATTAGCCAATTTGAGAGCACGGATTCTGTCCATAATCTCCTCATAAGGAGGAGAATCACTATCGATCGCCTTTACTAGCTCATCGAACCAGAAACACGCGGCTGTAGTGACAGGGACAATGCATGAAATTGGTTGTAGAAGGTAACCTTGCTGAACAAACATCTTTTTAAGCAAACCTTCTAATTTTTTATCCATAGGATCTTTGAAAGCACAACTATCTTCTATGGGTATAGTGGTGCGTTTGTTTAGAGTAGAAACCGCTCCCTCGACCTTGGGGACAGTCTGCCATAAGTCCTTTCTAGGGTCGACCATAGGAAACAATTTTTTAAATATGGGGGGAGGGACGAAAGGTATACCGGGCCTTTCCCATTCTTTATTTACAATGTCCGCCACCCGCTTGGGTATAGGAAAAGCTTCTGGGAGCCCCGGGACCTCTAGGAACTTGTCCATTTTACATAGTTTCTCTGGGATGATCAACTTCTCACAATCATCCAGAGTGGATAATACCTCCTTAAGCAGAGCGCGGAGATGTTCCAACTTAAATTTAAATGTAATCACATCGGGTTCAGCTTGTTGAGAAATTTTCCCTGAATCTGAAATTTCTCCCTCAGACAAAACCTCCCTGGCCCCCTCAGACTGGTGTAGGGGCATTTCAGAACCATTATCATCAGCGTCCTCATGCTCTTCAGTATCTAAAACAGAGCAGTCGCGCTTACGCTGATAAGTGGGCATTTTGGCTAAAATGTTTTTGATAGAATTATCCATTACAGCCGTTAATTGTTGCATAGTAAGGAGTATTGGCGCGCTAGATGTACTAGGGGCCTCCTGAGTGGGCAAGACTCGTGTAGACGAAGGAGGGAATGATGCAGTACCATGCTTACTCCCCTCACTTGAGGAATCATCTTGGGCATCATTTTCAGTGTCACATAAATCACATTTATTTAAATGAGAAGGAACCTTGGCTTCCCCACATTCAGAACACAGTCTATCTGGTAGTTCAGACATGTTAAACAGGCATAAACTTGATAACAAAGTACAAAAAAACGTTTTAAAATAAAACCGTTACTGTCACTTTAAATTTTAAACTGAACACACTTTATTACTGCAATTGCGAAAAAGTATGAAGGAATTGTTCAAAATTCACCAAAATTTCACCACAGTGTCTTAAAGCCTTAAAAGTATTGCACACCAAATTTGGAAGCTTTAACCCTTAAAATAACGGAACCGGAGCCGTTTTTAACTTTAACCCCTTTACAGTCCCTGGTATCTGCTTTGCTGAGACCCAACCAAGCCCAAAGGGGAATACGATACCAAATGACGCCTTCAGAAAGTCTTTTCTATGTATCAGAGCTCCTCACACATGCGACTGCATGTCATGCTGCTCAAAAACAAGTGCGCAATACCGGCGCGAAAATGAGGCTCTGCCTATGATTAGGGAAAGCCCCTAGAGAATAAGGTGTCTAAAACAGTGCCTGCCGATATTATTTAACAAAAATACCCAGATTAAATGATTCCTCAAGGCTAAATATGTGTAATATATGAATCGATTTAGCCCAGAAAATGTCTACAGTCTTAATAAGCCCATGTGAAGCCCTTATTTACTGTCTGAATAAAAATGGCTTACCGGATCCCATAGGGAAAATGACAGCTTCCAGCATTACATCGTCTTGTTAGAATGTGTCATACCTCAAGCAGCAAAAGACTGCTCACTGTTCCCCCAACTGAAGTTAATTCCTCTCAACAGTCCTGTGTGGAACAGCCGTGGATTTTAGTAACGGTTGCTAAAATCATTTTCCTCATACAAACAGAAATCTTCATCTCTTTTCTGTTTCAGAGTAAATAGTACATACCAGCACTATTTTAAAATAACAAACTCTTGATTGAATAATAAAAACTACAGTTAAACACTAAAAAACTCTAAGCCATCTCCGTGGAGATGTTGCCTGTACAACGGCAAAGAGAATGACTGGGGTAGGCGGAGCCTAGGAGGGATCATGTGACCAGCTTTGCTGGGCTCTTTGCCATTTCCTGTTGGGGAAGAGAATATCCCACAAGTAAGGATGACGCCGTGGACCGGACACACCTATGTTGGAGAAATATAGGTATTCTTATGTACAACTAGTTGTGAAAGTGGAGAATGGTGATCCTCTAAAAATGCAAGAAACTAGTAAAGTTATTCTGAGGCTAAATATCCTATAAATGTTTTTTTGGACTGAATCTGAAGGCAACGGTTCTTTGTTCAGGACCACAGGCGAGGTTAGAGATAAGGTTGGCTTCTTCAGAGCAAACATGCTTATCAAAGCAACCAGGATGAAAGAGGAGGAAACGAAAAGAAATAGATTGAAAATGTGAGCGAATGAAAGAGCAATAGAGGATAAGGGACAGCTGCTGAGACAGCCGGAAACGGCAAGAATGAAATGAGAAATGTTATAAATGTGCACACGAATAGCGTATTTGTGTGTGGCGTCACCTGTGGCCCCCGAATACGGAAACAGGCTTTACAATGCCTCCAGCAAATGTGTTAAAATAAATTGTGTGCGGGTATGAGTGGTAAAGTTAAAAAGGACTGTAAAGTCAAATTTAAACTAGTTGCTGATTGGTGGCTACACATATATGCCTCTTGTCATTGGCTCACCTGAGTAAATTGGAAAGCTGTTTAGAATTGTATGCTCATTAAAGAACAATTTTGTGTTTCATATCCCATTAAGAAAAAAAACCCAGAGTGTCCATTTATTTATTTGTGTTAAACTAGAGTGAGCTGTGAGTACTCTATAGGCAAAAGAGGAACATTCTGTCTTGTTACATGAAACAAGATATCTACTAAATGGGGCATCTAGACTGAGATCTACGACTACCCCCATGGATATTTGGAAGAAATACACTTTCTTTGCTTACACTTTTACGTCACAAAACATGTGAATGTTGTCTGCCATTTTGGAAATAGCGAAAACCTTGTAACACAAGATTCTTCTGCCTTTTAGAATTTTGGTAGAAAAATGTAAATTAGAACACAGTTTTTGTTTTGTTTTTTTGCTGTTTGGTTCTAGAGCTATTATTATATTATTCTCTTCTTGTTGACATTAGAAAAAGCCTTTAAAAAGAAATGTAAACCATGCATAATAATCAGAAGCAAATTTAAATGTGTAAAAAGTGTTTACATTTTAATTTAATCAGGAAATAAATGTTTGTGAACAATTGAAACTGATGTACGTATGTTTGCTCACTGACTGTAATGTAATGGGACAACTGTACTTGTAGAAAGGAGCAAAACATCCGAGAAAAAAAATTAACCCCTTTCCATATTGTGAATTCCAGAGAAAAACTTTCCCAAAATACCAAAGAATATTATTTAGCATTTTTGCTATTACTCCATTTAAACAGAAATAGAGCCTTGTTTTTATTTCAAATGTATCTATAAAAACAATATAAATAGTTTTTAGTAGACAACCCAAGGTATTGAGCTAGGCCCGTTTGGTATGTTGCATGCCACTGTTTCGCTGCCAAATGCGATCACATAAAACAATTGTTAACTTTCTCACACACTTTGTGTTTCTCACTGAAATTATTTACATACAGCGTGTGCAGTTATAACTCAAATAGATGTAAAAGCTTCTCTGGAGCCCCCTTTGTTCAGAAGTAGTAGATATGCTTAATTGCAGCTGTGCACCATACTGAAATTACCGGCAATGAAGGGGTTAATTAGTTAGCTGGCAAGGGTTATACAGGTGAAACTCGAAAAATTAAAATATCGTGCAAAAGTTAATTTATTTCAATAATGCAACTTAAAAGGTGAAACTAATATATGAGATAGACTCATATGCAAAGCAAGATAGTTCAAGCCGTGATTTGTCATAATTGTGATGATTATGGCTTACAGCTCATGAAAATCCCAAATCCACAATCTCAGAAAATTAGAATATTACATGCACTCAATAAAACAAGGATTGTACATAGAACAATATCGGACCTCTGAAAAGTATAAGCATGCATACTGTATGTACTCAGTACTTGGTTTGAGCCCCTTTTGCAGCAATTACTGCCTCAATGCGGCGTGGCATGGAAGCTAGCAGCCTGTGGCACTGCTGAGGTGTTATGGAAGACCAGGATGCTTCAATAGCGGCCTTCAGCTCTTCTGCATTGTTCGGTCCCATGTCTCATCTTTCTCATGGCAATGTCCCATAGAGAATCAGGTCAGGCGAGTTTGCTGGCCAATCAAGCACAGTAATCCCACGGTTATTGAACCAGGTTTTGGTGCTTTTTTCAGTGTGGACAGGTGCCAAGTCCTGCTGGAAAATGAAGTCAGCATCCCCGCTCGTCTGCGGAAGGAAGTATGAAGTGCTCCAAAATCTCCTCGTAGACAGCTGCGTTGACCCTGGACTTAATGAAGCACAGTGGACCAACACCAGCAGATGGCATGGCTTCCCAAATCACCAGACTGTGGAAACTTCACACTGGACTTCAAGCATCTTGCAGTGTGTGCCTCTCCATTCTTCCTCCATACTCTAGGTCCTTGGTTTCCAAATGAGATGCAACATTTGCTCTCATCAGAAAAGAGGACTTTGGACCACTGAGCAACAGACCAGGTCTGTTTTTCTTTAGCCCAGGTAAGACGCTTCAGACGTTGTTTGTTGTTCAGGAGTGGCTTGACAAGAGGAATATGACATTTGAAGCCCATATCCAGGATCTGTCTGTGTGTGGTGGCTCTTGATGCACTGACTCCAGCCTCAGTCCACTCCTTGTGAAAGTCCCCAACACTTTTGGATGGCCTTTTTCCTGACAATCCTCTCCAGGCTGCGGTCATCCCTGCTGCTTGTGCACATTTTTCTTCCACACTTTTTTCCTTCCACATAACTTTCTATTAATGTACTTTGATACAGCACTTTGGGAACATCCAACTTCTTTTGCAATTACCTTTTGAGGCTTTCCCTCCTTATGGAGGGTGTCAATGATGGTTTTCTGCACAACTGTCAGGTCAGCAGTCTTTCCCATGATTGTGATTCCTACTGAACCAGACTGAGAGACCATTTAAAGGCTCAGGAACCCTTTGCATGTGTTATGGCTTAATTAGCTGATTAGAGTGGGACACTTTGAGCCTAGAATATTGCACCTTTTCACAATATTCTAATTTTCGGAGATTGTGGATTTGGGGTTTTCATGAGCTTTAAGCCATAATCATCACAAATATGACAAATCACAGCTTAAACTATCTTGCTTTGCATGTAATGAGTCTATCTCGTATATTAGTTTCACCTTTTAAGTTGCATTAGTCAAATAAATTAACTTTTGCACGATATTCTAATTTTTCGAGTTTCACCTGTAGTATTCTAGTGTAAGGATTACCCTCCCGCCTGTAGTGTAGCGGTCACCCCCTCCCTGTGATTGCGATTTTAGGGCCCTCCTACCATAACTTTTTTTTCTGTAGTGTGGCGTCCCTTCCCTCCCAAACTATTTCTGCAGTGTAGGGCCAACTCCCCCTCCTCCCTACCTGTTCCGCCTCTGTGCTGCCCACCTGCCTCCCTCATCTCCCACCGGCACTGAAGGAGAATGTTACAGACAGTGACACAGACCGTGTCACTGTCTGTAACATTATGGCAAACTGCACTCATTTGGTAATGGAGAACCGATTGTGGACAAATTGCCTGCAGCTCAGGAACAGCAGTCACTTTACAGTCGAGCCTGCTGGAGCTTCCTGAAGCAGCGGCCTATATATTCATTATGCGGTACCATGGGCTTTGTACAGCATGACGTATATAAATGTCGAATTGGGATAAGGGGTTAAAAAAAAACACATTATTTTATTTTTTCAGCAAAGGAACTTCCATTTTTCAAATAAATGATCTGCAATACATTTTAAAATAAAAAAGTATTGTGAATATAAGGATGCAAGATCTAGCTTGTTACACTCTTTTCAAACCTAATGATAAATCTTATCAAAATGTATATTTCTTACACCAGCCAAACGTGTATTCATTTGCAAAACAGTAAACTTTGAGGGAGTTTCTCTGAAATCACATTAAATTATATTTAATTTCTGCAATAACTTTATTTGAACTTATTGATAAAAAATACTGGGGGGGGGGGAATGAGGGAAACAATGGAAGATTTGTAGGGGAATTTACTGATTGCATATAAGCTGCTGATCCGGTTCTGCCAAACAAAATGCTCTTCTAAATTGTATCTTGAGAAATAGTCAATACATTTTCTTCACAAGTGTAACTTGAAAAGCAGAGGGACAAACTCGCTGCACAATAACGTTTATTGCAAGATAAAAATAGGATCAAATCAATACACTCACAAAATGAGAACCTCGATAAAGAAGATACACTTGGCTTTTTTATAGTTACTGAGAGCATTCTTAAGATAGAAATACATTTAATTATGGTCTGAAGGGCAGTATGAGGATTCCAATTGAAAGACTTAGTTAATTTATTGTGATCTCTTATAACCCAATGTGAAGCTTGTTATGCTTGTGAAAAAGCCTCAGCAACGGGGTGTGTGTGCATCGGATAGGTGCTGAGCAAATGTTTTAGCACATTTGTACAATTTAACGAATGTTGGCTGCATTTCTTTGAGCTAAATGGAACCTAAATAAAATTACTAGGAATGTGCATTTGTCCATTCCCGTAGGCAAATGAACAACTGGATATTGGGTGGTCAGAGATGTTTTTTTCTAATCTATGTGATATCATTCTGTAGAGTTTTCTCTGCTGTTTTTTTTTTTTTGTTTTTTGTAATGTATTAGATCAATAGTTAATTAAAAAATACTAGTACAGCTAAATAAAACAGATCTACACTCCTTTAATATCGTAAAAAAGTTATAATTGTTTCCATTATTAAAACTATACGGCTAGATTACGAGTCTTGCGTTATGAGTAAAAAAAGCAGCGTTAAGCCTCATAACGCTGCTTTTTTTACTACCGCTGCTATTACGAGTCTTGTAGGTACAGCTGTCCCGCACACTGTTTTGGCCTTACCGCAAATCAACTTACGCAATTTGCATATAGTCTATTTTCAATGGGACTTCCATTGCGCCGGTATTACAAGCTTTTTTTAAGGCCAAAAAGTGAGCGGTACAGCCTATCCCGCAAGATTCGTAATGCATTCTAAAGTCAGTAGTTATGAATTTTTCACTACAAAGCCGTAGCATAAAACTCATAACTAAAGTGCTAAAAAGTACACTAACACCCATAAACTACGTTGGGGGCGGCAGATTAAGGGTTAATAAGTATAATGTAGGTGTTGGCGATGTCGGGGCGGCAGATTAGGGGTTAATAAGCATAAAATTAGGGGTTTATGTTAGGGTGTTAGGTGTAAACATAAAATGTGTTTCCCCATAGGAATCAATGGGGCTGCGTTACTGAGCTTTACGCTGCTTTTTTGCAGGTGTTAGATTTTTTCTCAGCCGGCTCTCCCCATTGATGTCTATGGAGAAATCGTGCACGAGCAGGTACAACCAGCTCACCTCTGACTTAAGCAGCGCTGGTATTGAAGTGCGGTATGGAGCACAATTTTGCTCTACGCTCACTTCTTGCCTTTTAACGCCGGGTTTCTGAAAACCTGTAATACCAGCTCTGTAGGGAAGTGAGCGGTGACAATAACGTGCAAGTTAGTACCGCACCCCTCATAACGCAAAACTTGTAATCTAGCCGATAGTTTCTCACCCATTGGAAATATTCTCATAATACTTCACAAAATACAACGCACAATGAAGGCTTGAAAATGTAGCTGGGACAATATGGTGGTAGACAAATGGTTCACAAATGTTTTATTTAGGTACTATCAACATATAAACATGAATGTATTGCTGGTACATCTTAAATAAATAATTATCAAGAAATACAAAGTAACATACAGCTAGATTACGTTTTGCGTTATAAGTGAAAAAGCATCGTTATGCTTCATAACGCTGCTTTTTCCCTAACATCGCTATTACAAGTCTTGTAGGTATAGGTGTACCGCACACCCTTTTGGCCTTCACACAACGTCAGTACCGCACTTTTAAAAAAGTCCTTTTTCAATGGGACTTCCATAGCGCTGGTATTACAAGTTTGCCTGGGAGGCCAAAAAGTGAGCAGTACACCCTATACCGACAAGATCCGTACCGACAAGATCCGTACCGCCATCTACAGTCAGCAGTTATGAGTTTTATGTTACAAATCTGTAGCATAAAACTCATAACTAAAGTGTTAAAAAGTACACTAACACCCATAAACTACCTATTAACCCCTAAACCGAGGCCCTTCCGCATTGCAAACACTAAAATAAAATTATTAACCCCTATATCTGCCGCTCCGGACATCGCCGCCACTAAATAAAATTATTAACCCCTATTTCGCCGCTCCCCGACATCGTCACCACTATAATAAACCTATTAACCCCTAAACCGCCGCCCTCCCACATAGGAGAAACATTTTAAAGATTATTAACCCCTAATCTGCCGTCCGCCCACACCACCGCTATAATAAACCCATTAACCACTAAACCACAAGCCCCCCACAACGAAATATACTAAAATAAATTATTAACCCCTAAACCTCTGACCTCCCACATCACTAACTCTACATAAATATATTAACCCCTAGCCCTAATTCTAACCCTAACGTAACCCTAAGTCTAACAGCCCCTAACAAATATAATTAAAATAAAGCTAAATAAACCTTACAATTATTAACTAAATAATTCCTATCTAAAACTAAATACTTACCTGTAAAAAAAAAAACCTAAGCTAGCTACAATATAACTAATAGTTATATTGTAGCTATCTTAGGTTTTATTTTTATTTCACAGCTAAGTTTGTATTTATTTTAACTAGGTAGACTAGTTAGTAAATAGTTATTAACTATTTACTAGCTACCTAGTTAAAAATAAAACCTAACCTGCCTTACACTAAAAACCAACATTACAATAAAATAAATTAAATTAATAAAATACAATTTACTAAATTACAAAAAAATAATAAAAAATTATTAAAAATAAAAATGAATTACTCCTAATCTAATAGCCCTATCAAAATAAAAAGCCCCCCCCCCCCAAAAAAAAAAAAAAAATAAAAAAAAACCTAGCCTACACTAAACTGCCAATGGCCCTTAAAGGGACAGTCAAGTAAAAAAAAAAACTTTCATGTTTTAAATAGGGCATGCAATTTTAAACAACTTCCCAATTTACTTTTATCACCAATTTTACTTTGTTCTCTTGGTATTCTTAGTTGAAAGCTAAAACTAGGAGGTTCATATGCTAATTTCTTAGATCTTGAAGACTGCCTCTAATTTGAATACATTTTGACCACTAGAGGGCATTAGTTCACATGTTTCATATAGATAACATTGAGCTCATGCAGGTAAAGTGACCTAGGAGTGAGCACTGATTGGCTAAACTGCATGTCTGTCAAAAGAACTGAAATAAGGGGGCAGTCAGCAGAAGCTTAGATACAAGATAATTGGTTATGCAAAACTGGGGAATGGGTAATAACATAATTTATGTAAGAACTTACCTGATAAATTCATTTCTTTCATATTAGCAAGAGTCCATGAGCTAGTGACGTATGGGATATACATTCCTACCAGGAGGGGCAAAGTTTCCCAAAACCTCAAAATGCCTATAAATACACCCCTCACCACACCCACAATTCAGTTTAACGAATAGCCAAGAAGTAGGGTGATAAGAAAGGAGCGAAAGCATCAAATAAGGAATTGGAATAATTGTGCTTTATACAAAAAATCATAACCACCATAAAAAAGGGTGGGCCTCATGGACTCTTGCTAATATGAAAGAAATGAATTTATCAGGTAAGTTCTTACATAAATTATGTTTTCTTTCATGTAATTAGCAAGAGTCCATGAGCTAGTGACGTATGGGATAATAAATACCCAAGATGTGGAACTTCCACGCAAGAGTCACTAGAGAGGGAGGGATAAAATAAAGACAGCCAATTCCGCTGAAAAATAATCCACAACCCAAAACAAAAGTTTTAATCTTAATAATGAAAAAAACTGAAATTATAAGCAGAAGAATCAAACTGAAACAGCTGCCTGAAGTACTTTTCTACTAAAAACTGCTTCAGAAGAAGAAAACACATAAAAATGGTAGAATTTAGTAAAAGTATGCAAAGAAGACCAAGTTGCTGCTTTGCAAATCTGATCAACAGAAGCTTCATTCCTAAACGCTCAGGAAGTAGAAACTGACCTAGTAAAATGAGCTGTAATCCTTTGAGGCGGAGTTTTACCCGACTCGACATAAGCATGATGAATCAAAGACTTTAACCAAGACGCCAAAGAAATGGCGGAGGCCTTTTGACCTTTCCTGGAACCAGAAAAGATAACAAATAGACTAGAAGTCTTTCTAAAATCTTTAGTAGCTTCAACATAATATTTTAAAGCTCTCACTACATCCAAAGAATGT
The DNA here is from genome assembly GCF_027579735.1 of Bombina bombina. Taxonomy (NCBI): domain Eukaryota; kingdom Metazoa; phylum Chordata; class Amphibia; order Anura; family Bombinatoridae; genus Bombina; species Bombina bombina. Next base: position 714,934,544 of record NC_069501.1, on the reverse strand, counting down.
AAAGATCTCTCCAGAGAATTCTTAGGATTAGGACATAATGAAGGAACAACAATTTCTCTACTAATGTTGTTAGAATTCACAACTTTAGGTAAAAATTTAAAATGAAGTCCGCAACACCGCCTTATCCTGATGAAAAATCAGAAAAGGAGATTCACAAGAAAGAGCAGACAACTCAGAAACTCTTCTAGCAGAAGAGATGGCCAAAAGGAACAGAACTTTCCAAGAAAGTAATTTAATATCCAGAGAATGCATAGGTTCAAACAGAAAAGCTTGTAAAGCCCTCAGAACCAAGTTAAGACTCCAAGGAGGATAAATTGACTTAATGACAGGTTTTATACGAACCAAAGCCTGTACAAAACAATGAATATCAGGAAGATTAGCAATCTTTCTGTGAAAAAGAACAGAAAGAGCAGAAATTTGTCCTTTCAAGGAACTTGCAGACAAACCTTTATCCAAACCATCCTGAAGAAACTGTAAAATTCTAGGAATTCTAAAAGAATGCCAGGAGAATTTACGAGAAGAACACCAAGAAATGTAAGTCTTCCAGACTTGATAATAAATCTTCCTAGACACAGATTTACGAGCCTGTAACATAGTATTAATTACTGAGTCAGAGAAACCTCTATGACTAAGAATCAAGCATTCAATCTCCATACCTTCAAATTTAATGATTTGAGATCCTGATGGAAAAAAGGACCTTGAGATAGAAGGTCTGGAAGCAAAAAATTAGACTGAAATAATGTGAAAAAAAGGTGGAGACAAGAATGACGCCCACATTTTTTGGCTCTAAAAAAGACGCCCACATTATTGGCGCCCAAAAAATTTTTCCGCTAAGAATGACGCCATATCCGGTGACGCCGACATTTTTGGCGCAAAAAACGTCAAAAAAATTACACAATCACAAACAACTTCCGGCGTCAAGAATGACGCCGGAAATGACAAGAAAATTTTTTGCGCCAAAAAAGTCAGCGCCAAAAATGATGCAATAAATTGAAGCATTTTCAGCCCCCGCGAGCCTAACAGCCCACAGGGAAAAAAGTCAATTGAAACAATTTTTAAGGTAAGAAAAAATTGAATATTCATATGCATTATCCCAAATAATGAAACTGACTGTCTGAAATAAGGAATATTGATCATTCTGAATCATGGCAAATATAAGTTTAAAGAGATATATTTAGAACTTTATATATAAAGTGCCCAACCATAGCTTAGAGTGTCACAAAAAATAAGACTTACCTACCCCAGGACACTCATCTACATATAGTAGATATCCAAACCAGTACTGAAACGAGAATCAGTAGAGGTAATGGTATATAAGAGTATATCGTCGATCTGAAAAGGGAGGTAAGAGATGAATCTCTACGACCGATAACATAGAACCTATGAAATAGATCCCGTAGAAGGAGACCATTGAATTCAAATAGGCAATACTCTCTTCACATCCCTCTGACATTCACTGCACTCTGAGAGGAAAACCGGGCTCCAGCCTGCTGCGAAGCGCATATCAACGTAGAATCTAGCACAAACTTACTTCACCACCTCCACGGGAGGCAAAGTTTGTAAAACTGAATTGTGGATGTGGTGAGGGGTGTATTTATAGGCATTTTGAGGTTTGGGAAACTTTGCCCCTCCTGGTAGGAATGTATATCCCATACGTCACTAGCTCATGGACTCTTGCTAATTACATGAAAGAAAAAGGGATTATCTTTCTTTTTAAACAACAAAAATTCTGGTGTTGACTGTCCCTTTAAAAGGGCCGTTTGCGGGGCATTGCCCCAAAGAAATCACCTCTATTACCTAAATAAATAACCATTACCCTGAAAACGACATTTGGATGGGCATTGCCCTTAAAAGGGCATTTAGCTCTTTTACATTGCCCAAACCCTAAGCTAAAAATAACACTAACCCCCAATGATCCACTTACAGTTATCAAAGTCCAGACATCCATCTACATCCAGCCGGCGAAGTCCTCATCCAAGCAGAAAGAAGTCTTCATCCAGGAGGCCTCTTCGATCTTCATCCATCCGGTGAAGTCCTCATCAAAGCGAGAAGAAGTCTTCATCCAGACGGCATCTTCTATCTTCATCCATCCGGCGCGGAGCGGGTCCATCTTCAAGACATCCGGAGCGGAGCATCCTCTTCTTACGGTCGTCGCTGGAAATGAAGGTTCCCTTTAAGTGACGTCATCCAAGATGGCGTCCCTTACATTCCTATTGGCTGAAAGATTTCTATCAGCCAATATGAATTATAGGGGAAACAATCCTATTGGCTGTTGCAATCAGCCAATGGGATTGAGTTTCCCTCCTATTGGCTGATTGGAACAGCCAATAGAATGAGAGCTCAATCCTATTGGCTGATTGGATCAGCCAATAGGATGAAAGCTCAATCCTATTGGCTGATTGCAATAGCAGCGCTATAGGGAGGTGAAATAACACCGCTTTTGTGGCGGTCGTTAATTTCCCTATAGCGCTGAAAACTCGCAATCTAGCTGATAGTTTTTAAGCAAATCATCAAAGGGACCATTTTTTACTATGTGTTTAAATGCTGCAAATGGGTTAAAGCCATAATCAAAGTTGATTGGATGAGGATACAGCTGATAGGCAAACAAAAAGCAGGCATACATGTGTATGGTCCAATCAATGGCCATGTTCTCATCTGGATCAGGGAGTACAAGTCTGTCTACATAACCCTGTAATAGAAGTTATATACACAGTAAGTACTCACTAGTTGCCAATATATAAATGTTTAAAAAACTAATGACCAGTTTATATGTATGGTCAGCAGTTTACATCATCATCTTTTGTGATTTTGTCACTTAATAAAAGCAAAAGCAACATCTATAGATAACTCAGGTGATATCCTACAGTTCTGGTAAACAGGATAGGTAGCGCTATGTTTTTAAACCATCTGACAACATCAAATGCTTAGTAGCCACAGCCACAACACAACAACTTCTTACAGACTAGAAACTACTGCGTCAGGTTGCCGGCTGCTCCATATTACTGCTGCTTAGTCACCGCTGTCATGGGATACTTTAACTCTAAATGCACTTCATGGTTGAAAGAAACATCAAAAAGAAGTGATTCTGAAGGTGCTTTTCAGATATCAGATCCCGCATATGGCAATGTGATGGATGGCTGAATGCTGTGAGCTGTCACGTGCTAAATGAATCTTCTACAGAAAGATAACCATTTTGTTTTCTAGCTGACTTAAGGTTCTCTTGTGTACAAGAGACCACCCAGCCGATAGCACTGCTTGCCAAGATAAAAAGCCACATGATTTCTAAAAGGCACCATTCTTTGAGTATCTTAATGTATCTATCAGTTTGGGCCTAAAATACAAACCACATGTGATAACCTTTTTTGTGCTGGGTCTACAACTGTTAAAGAGACACTCAAACATGTTTTGTGATGCTTATGAAACAGCAATAATTAAATATCTTAAAATGTCTCTGTGTAAAAATGTGTTAAGCTAAATATAGAGGTATAAACTTGCAGAAAGAGAATGCTGTAAGATTAGATTATTGTGCTATATAACTATGTGTTTAAACCCTGTAAAGCCAGCTCCAGATCAACAATGCACTACTGAGAGCTAGCTGAGCATTTCTGATGAACTAAGGATAGGACGTATATAGCCACCAATCTCCAGCTAGCAACCAGCTGTGCATTGCTGCTCCTGAGCCTATCAAGGCATTAGACATGTGAATTTGTTGTTTCGTGTGCACAATGAATGCTGTATACCTGTATATGGCCGTGGTCACAAGCTTTCAGCTCTTTTCAGCGCCAAATTTCTTCTGATGAAAGTGCCACACACAAAGATCAGTATTTGCACTTTTGTTTGCGAGTTGCACTTCCACACAAAGAAATCCGGAGCCAAAAAGAGACAAATTTCATTGCCCGCAGACATATTTGACATTCATTGTGCACACGACACAACAAATGCACGTCTACTAGGTATGCTTTTCAACAAGGGAATTAAGTCAATTTGATAAAAGACGTAAATTGAAAACTCTTCTAAAATTGCATGTTCTACCTGAACCATGACACTTTAATTTTTATTTACTTGCAGCCTTAAGGGACCATTAAAGGGACAGTCAAGTATAAATTAAACTTTCATTATTCAGATAGGACTTTTAATTTTAATTGACTTTCCAATTTACTTTTATCATCAAATTAGCTTTTTTCTCTTGGTATTCTTAGTTTAAACTAAACATAGGTAGGCTCATATGCTAATGTCTAAGCCTTTGAGGGCTGCCTCTTATCACATGCTTTTTAAATCTCTTTTCAACACAAAAGACAGAAAGTACACGTGGCCCATATAGATAACACTGTGTTCAGGCACAGAAAGTTATTTAAGATCTAGCACAATACAATGCTAAATTTAAGACAATAGATAGTAAACAGTCACAGTCATGTGATCAGAGGGCTGGAAGAAGGTTCTTAGATACAAGGTAATCACAGAGGTAAAAAGTGCATTAATATAACTGTGTTGTTTATGCAAAACTGGGGAATGGGTAATAAAGGGATTATCTATCTTTTAAAACAATAACAATTCTATGGTTGACTGTCCCTTTAAATACAGTAGAATTTCATAATCAACAAGTGCATAATAATAATAATAATAAAACATGCAATACCCTGAAATTGTTGGCTACCTATTTTATGTGACATCCATCAGCCAATCACACGGTGACCTTTTGCACATGCTCAGTAGTATCTGGTGCCTCAGAAAGTGCGGCCATGTGCTAACAAGATGAAGATGAAGATTATAAATTCTCAGATCTTGCGAGAATTTGTTACTGTTACTAAACATTAATGACAAATATAAAAAGCAAGTACTAGGTACTAATTCAGCTTTATCCTGAAACTTGGCGCCAGTGTTAGTAGCGTACAACATGTTCACAAAACCTGTATACGCGTTTCCAATCCTATGTTTGGCTCAGCATAATTAGCCTCAGAAACAAAGAGCTGAATGTAGTATTAAATTAATACTACTGATGTCTGAAATGAAGGTGGTTCTCTAACAGGAAATTATTTGAGAACTTTACGTAATGGGGATGTTTGATTCATAAATAAAAAAAGGTGTTCCATGTTCCTTTAAAGGACCAATAAATCAAGTCAAATTGCATAATTAACAAGTGCATAATAAAAACACATACACTATACATGCATACACACACTGTTGCACATGCTCAGTAGTAGCTGGGCCTCAGAAAGTGTGAATATGAAAAGGCTGTGCACAATTTGATAATGGAGGTAAATTGGAAAGTCTCTTAAAACTTCATGCTCTATTTGAACAATTAAAGTTTCATTTTGACTTTAATGTCCCTTTAACAGCTTCAATGAGCAGATTTGTCAACCCATCTGTGTTCCTTCAAAGCACACTAATAGGCACACAGGATTAAACAAAACTGAAAAGTAAATATTTATTTGGATCCAGAACTGTGACATTTTCAAATATCATTTAGATGCAACAAAGAAAATGGGTTCACCTTTCAGCATTGTTAAACACTGTAAAGTAATGAATAATAATGTAATAAAGCAGTCAGTGTGTACGAGTTAAAAGCTGAAACCATTACTTAGCAAAGGTCTGGAAAATCCCTAGGGGACTTAGTCTACCAAATGTATTTTAAGCTCCAAAATACTTTTTAATAATGTTACATGTTTATATTAATGCACATCGTTGCTGGCTCCTATACATTTACCTTTTATGTCGTTCTGTTCACTACAGATTTAACTTGATTAATGAAAACCAGAGGAAAGAAAAATAAAGCTAGCACAATTTTATTTAGTAGCAGTAAAAATCATAGATACAAAACAAGTGCTAAGCCAAGAAGACTTTTCAACTTTTCTACTTATTGGGCAGGAGCCAAGTCTGAAAACTCCAGAAAACATTTTTATTACTCACAAAAGGGAAATGATTAAATACAAATGCAACCATTAAATAATAATACTGACATATTAGTGATAGTTTATTGAGAGACCAGAAAGGATTTAGTCTATCATTTGTGTTGCTTATGGACAAAAAAAATGAAAAAAGTATACATCAATATGAATGGAATGGGTGTGTGGTCATTCTACACAGACAGTTTTTGATTGGTGGATGTGGCTTTGAACCCCAAGGAATTGTGGGTTTTGTAATTTGTAGAGGAGCCTGTCGGAAGATGCAGATGTGTCACGCTGAGGCTTTTAGAGCAGAGTATGAAGTGCCAATAACTCCACTCTATAATGTGAACAAAAATCTAAATGTAACCCTTGTTTACAGTTAGACCAGTGACGGACGCTATATAATAATTCACATAAGAAGTGGAGGTATTTGGAAGCTACATATTAGAATTACCAGCAAAAAAATATCATTAGACTGATATTAAGTCAGTGAAAACTGACAGCCTAAAGTAAAGAAACAAAACAAGGTATTCCAGATTTAAATATAAAAGAACATTTAAAAATACAAAATCCCATGCGGTGGAAATAAAACTAGCACTGCATAATAATTTGTCTATTCTAATTTATATCATACATTACAAAAAATGTGTATTGAGAAAACTCCCTAACACTCTATTTTCAATCACTTCAACAAATATAAATGTCATTTTCCATGAATTTGAATAATGAAATGAGACAGTGTGGAATGTGCTGTTTCATATTCAGTCTTTACACCTCCTGCAAGTTTCAACATTCCATTCTTTGCAAGTTCTCAACACATCTCGTTACTGACAGATGATTCCTGAGACAATCACACACCGTATTCAGCATTCAATAAGGCAGCGGGCAGTGTTTATCTGCTTGTACTTGTACATATTATATATTTATCATAGCTCACTTCATTTCCTGTTTAGAGCAGGTAATCACATTTGTGTGTACTCATAATAAGCCTTTCAGCAGACAATTAATCAGATGCCTAATTGTTCAGATACTTAATATAATCTACTAGCCATAAAATGGTCTTAAAATAATATTAATTGTGTTATTTATATTTCACTCTTCATAAAAGTTGAATTCCAGATGCATAAATAGAAGCAATGCTGCAAAAAACCTTGCATTTACAAAAATGCTTCTTCTGAAAGTTACCATTACTTTACTGTGGACTTTTTAATACATATGGGCATGTCTTGCGATGGCATGCGTTGTAAAAGGATGCATATGCAGAGCCCCCTACAGTCCCCGTCCCCCCACTAGAATGCCACAGCTGCTCCCCTGAAATAGCACCACCATATGCACCATCCACATCAGTGTTTCTCAACCACGGTCCTCAAGTACCCCCAACAGGCCAGGTTTTCATTATAGATGAACTAGAGCACAGGTGAAATAATCAGGTGATGGGTGAGAGCAGGTTAGTAACCATGGTTACTGGTCAGCTGATTATTTCACCTGTGCTCTAATTCAGCTATAATTCTGCCTCAGACAACCATTTCAACTCCCTCAGTTTCCTGTTATGCAACTATTTCCCCTCCCCCCCAGAAGAATGTAATTAAGACAGGAAATAGCAAGCATGTAATTAACATGACATTGAGTTAATACTATATAAAAAAAAGACAGAAAGAAAACAATACATCATTTTACTCTACAGTCATATATGATTCATTCAACGTGTTTGTCCTGCAGAGTCTGTACTGTATATAAACCCCCGCTTTATACAAGTTTAAAATTAAAAAAACAAAATTGTCAGTGACGTCCCTAAATCTCCAGTGCGAGGCTTAGTGTGCTGCACCTGCTAGCATCAGGATAGGATCCTACCATTAGAGCCTGCCTACCAGTAAGAGACATGCTAATAGTAATTGTACAGCAGATTGAAAGTGCAGCCCTGACGATCCTGCCTCTGTGCCCTGGTGCATGGACCCCTTGGCCCTTTTTACTAGGCTTCGGCACATTAAAAAAAAACACACAAAAAAACAACAACAACACTGTCATCGACTTGGAATTGCAACCCCTAAATTAATCTGCCAGTGGTGGTAGTGTCACCCCCAGGAGTGTGTCACCGGGGTACGGTCCGCAGCCTCCTAGTGATGCCACTGCACCTTCATCTTAAGAGGGACATGAACCCCAATATGAATCAAATAGATCATGCAATTTTACTTGTGTCTGGAGTACAATACAATAGACTTAATAGACCTAAGTTGACAGGAGGGAGCTAAAACACACAATATAACAAAGTACAAAAGAAAAACATTTATTCAACATCTATATAGAGGTACATAAATAAAATCAGAAATATATGTACACTTTATAAAAGTAAAAAAGAAAGGGACGTCTAAAAAAAACAAAAAAACACCTTTATAAGCATTATATGTACAGAAATGATAATGTTTAGGACAAACTTGTATTTGATCCACTTTGAAAAGTTTATCATCCAAGCTTATATAAGGTGTACAGTCTTAGGCTATCACTGGGTCATCTAATTCCCTAAGCTGGGTAAGATTCTATAAAAATCTGAATCCACTTTCAATTTGCTTGTGACAGTCAGAACTCACAGTTAAAGGGACATGAAACCCACATTTTTCTTTCATGATTTAGAAAGAGAATGCATTTTTAAACATCTTTCTAATTTACTTCTATAATCTAATTTGTTTTATTCTCTTGATATTCTTTGCTGAAAAGCATATCTAGATATGCTCAGTAGCTGCTAATTGGTTGCAGCACATATAAGCCTCGTGTGATTGGCTCACCCATGTGAATTGCTTTTTCTTCAAATAAGGATATTTAAAAAATGAAGCAAAATAAATAATAGAAGTAAATTGTAATGTTGTTTAAATTTGTATTCTCTATCTGAATCATGAAAGAAAGATTTTGAGTTTAGTGGCCCTTTAAGAGCAATTTATAATCAGCTCGGTATTCCGGTAAGGATAACTTGTATCACAGTATAATTTTGATACTGGCTCTAGGTGGAGTACACTCATAAATGTCAGCCTTCTTTCATGCAATAACTCTGAATCCACTGAATCTTAGGCTTAAAGGGACATTAAACCCAAACATTTTCTTTCAGAATTCAGACAGAGAATACAATTTTAAACTACATTCCAATTTACTTATATTATCTAATTTGCTTTATTCTTTAGATATCCTTAGTTAAATAAATAGTAATGCACACGGGTGAGCCAATCAAATGAGGCATCTATGTGCAGCCACCAATGAGAAGCTACTGAGCCTATCTAAATATGCTTTTCAGGAAAAAATATCAAGAGAATGAAGCAAATTAGATAATAGAAGTAAATTAGAAAGTTGTTTAAAATGGTATTCTCTATCTGAATAATGAAAGAAAAAATGTGGGTTTAATGTCCCTTTAATGATAAAAAAAAGTTTTTACAAAAAGGATTCTGGAATATTTGTATCTGTAAAATGGGACAGTTTGGAGAGGGTATCGGACCAAGTGCAAACAACAATATCTTATGTAATTTAAGCAATATTTATATGTCATAATACATGTAACTAAAGGAAGGTTTTATATAATGTTTAATCATTTTGTTTACATAGTACCCTCAGAAACATAGTACTGTAATCAGAAGGTAATAGTTGTTTTAAATAAATATAGACTACTATTTGCACACACACACACAAAAAAAGTCAGAGAAGAATGTGACTTACATGGGGGGATATAGTATTTTTTGATAATTTTATTTAAAAAAAAATAATTAAAAAGTTTGGATTTTCAGAATAAGTTTGGATTTTGGAATTCTAGGTAATACTTGTTCAGTGTTTTGCCCAAAACATTTTTATAGAAAATTTGTTTGAAAAGATGCATGAGGGAGCTCTTGTGCAGTAATGTGTTTAATATCACCAACAGGTTAGCTTGAAGTATTTCTCTGCGTAGGTTGATAAGCGACTCATTGCACCTGACACACCTGTGCACAGGTAGAGAAGGTGCTTGATGCTATTTGTGGTACATGGCCAGGGGAACTGTCAAACCTGCAGAGAACTCCCTCAGACAGGTAGAACGACAAAAAGCAAATGGTAGGAACATACATTATACAGAGAGTTACTGAGCATCAGCCAAAACTTCACAACGTGCTAAATTCAACTTCTGTTTCCTTATGCTAAACAAGGGAGGAGGCACTTAAAGGGACATTGTACTAAAACATTTGTTTCCGTCCCATCTAAAAGAGAATATTTCATAATGTATAATATAGGTTGTCTTTGAATATTTCTGTACTAAATAAACCAGATTTCTTTCTGGGAGTTGTACCCCAGAACTCCCCATACACAATCACACACTTCCTGTTCATTTTCACTTTAATTATCAATTACAATTTTTTTCTTTTTATGATTCAGACAGAACATATTTTAAATACATTTCCAATTTACTTCTATTATCAAATGTACATAGTCCTCAAGTTATTGTTTGTTGAAGAAATATCTAGATAGGTAGCGTGCACAAGTATGGAGCAGTACATGACAAGAAATAGTGCTGACATCTAGAGCTTACCTTCCTGCTTTTCAACAAAGGATAACAAACCAATAAAATTTGATAACAGAAGTAAATTGGAAAGTTGTTTAAAATGATATGCTCTATCTGAATCACGAAATAACAATTTGGGGGTTTTTTAAGCAAATAAATGAATCATGTTTATCTGCTGCTCTATATATACAATAATGTGAGCACCAGCACTCCGGCGCTATACACATAAATTATGATGATAATTTGCCTTTAAAGAAAAGACTTCTAATAACACTGCATGGTGTGCAATCCCATAATAACAAAACTATGTGCTCTTCATAACAATATTTTAAAGTTCTATTCATTTTGAAGTTTGAGTATCCCTATAACATTTGCCACAGATAATCTGCTTAAAGAAGATGGGAGAAAATAACTAGCACATATTTGTCATTCTGTTGAGATTCTTGCTGGTGAAATTGCATCTATGCACTACACACATTCCACAATGACTGCATTAGTTCCATCCATTTCACTAATCCTTAAGTGAAGCTCGTTTGGATGACAACATGAGGAGGATAGCTCCTTAATGCTTCTGATTTTACTAATGTATTTCATGCATGCAACACAAATAGATATGTAAATTGAATAATTATAAAGTGAGCCACTCTCTGAAGCTCACAAGAGTCATCCTCATTCCATGTTGCTGTTGCCATTGATAAGGATGACCCTATTTGTAGAGGGAGATCATTAGCGGCATTAATACTTTTTGAAGTTCCTATTCTCCGTGTCATTTTTCAACAACGCGTTCTCTACTGATGGATGCTGGATGACAAACTGCGGCGCTGAGTGGAGGTAATTATATGCCAGTTCAATAGACTGAGACCATGACTGTGCAGAGAGTTCTCCTACTAATATAAGTATGTCTTTTCCCCTGGAGCTTCTATTTAAATATTATGTCAATTTGCAACACTTATTCATACAGAGCTACTTATGTGTTTTTAAACAGCACACAGTACTGCAGCACCCTTCTGGGCTGCTAGATATTGTTCTACAGAAAAAACTTAAAGGGACATACAAATTCAGTTTCTTAGAATATGCATAATATATATCAGCAGCTATACACTGCATTGTAAAGCCGTCTGATGGAATTGGTGGTCACCTTTCTATTGGCTACACAGATCCTGTTCTAAGATGAAATAGGAGATGTAAGCTTTGTCCAAAACATGCACAGTGTACTGTATTATGCTCTGTAGGTCTTTACACCCTCTTGTGGGAGACCAGGTAGCACAATACACCAAGATATATTACAGCAACAGTAATCAAATAAATCTTAAAGGGACATAATGGTCAAAACTGAAATGTGCATGAATGCTTTAAAATGTTGCAAAGAAACATTTTTGCAATGTACTTTTATTAGCAGAAATGTTTCTAGTAAAAGTTATGTATGTTTAGGGGGCATATGTATATATGCTGTATGTGCCCAGCACACCTATATTCAAATATGGCATCTGCTCAGACAGCAGGTGATGGTGTGTATGAGCAGGCCACTTCAACATATTGTAAATTTAATAATAAGGGTGGCAGCATAGTTGTCCTTGACAAAGAGACATATGAGAATGAAGCTCTAAGACAACTACAAGATCCTGAGGCATACTTCTTGTTGTCAAGGAACCCTACATTACATTTTAAAGATCTACTTAGAGGCCTTTTGGATGATGGTGTGGAGGTGGGCATTATTGATCAGCAGACTTTCGACTGCCTTATGGTGGACTGTCCCGTAATGCCCATCTTCCACCATTTCCCAAAGGTACATAAGAGCTTGATAAATGTACAGGGCAGGCCCATAGTGGCGGGCAATGGTTCTCTTTTAGAGCCACTGTCCAAATGGGTCGATGATTTTCTCCAGCCCTTAGTTCAATGTTTGCCTAGTTATCTACGCGACACTGCACATACATTGTCTAAGTTGGAGAATATTATATGGGAACCTGGGTTTAGTTGGTTGACCATCGATGTGGTTTCCCTATACTCCAGTATACCACATAAATTTGGCATTGAAGCCATATCTTTTTCTTGGATCATCATACTGTACTTTCACAACAACATAAGAATTTTGTTATTTGTGCAATCAAGTTTTTATTGCAGCACAATTTCTTTATGTTTATGGATGATTGCTACCTACAGAGACGTGGAACCGCCATGGGGCTAAGTTCACCCCCTCTTACGCTAACGGGTGGTGGGAGCGGTTCCACGTCTATGGAGATAGCAACATCTTCGTCTCTTCTATTGTTTAACAAATCATCAATGAAGCGCATATATTTATCATATGGTCCTCAGATGGTCAACAGGCCCAGGCATTTGTGGATTACCTTAACATCAATGAAGTAGGTTTGACATTTACTTTTGAATGGAACACAACTTCGATTAATTATTTGGATGTTACTTTAACATCTGATACTCAATCTAAGAATATACAATCTACCCTTTATAGAAAACCGATTTCAGAGAATACCCTTTTGCATGCCCATAGCAGTCATCCTGGGCATGTATTCAAGGGAATAGCCAAGGGTCAGTTTATGCGAGCCAAGCGGAATTATACCAATCAAGAAGATTTTCTAAGGGAGAGTGAGAATTTGAGCAGGAGACTTAGAGCCAGAGAGTATCCTAACAAATTGGTAAAAAGAGCTTACATAGAAGTTAGTCATATGAATAGAATTGAGTTATACCAATCAAATAAAAGGATTATGGCTAAGGGTACAGATACTAGGAACAAACCAACCATGATAACGGCTTACTCTAATCAATATTATCAAGTGTGTAACATTATCAGGAAAAATGTATCGATTCTACGAGGAGATACTCAGTTGCGCAATGTCATTAAAGATGGATGTAATTTCGTTTACAAAATAAATTTGACTGGGCAACTTATCTCCTGGTATGCTAAGAAAAGAGAAAAGTGGTAGCTCTTGGCTTCACTTTACAGGTACATTTAAAGGCAGGAAAAAATTGTGCAAATCATGTAACCACATGCATGTATCTACCACATTCACCTCAGCAACTAGAGCAGACATTTTTGCCACCAAGGGGTGTGTCAAGTGTGGTAACAAGTATGTGGTGTATCTAATAGAGTGCACGGTATGCTCCTGACAATATCTAGGGAGAACAACAAGGGGGGTAGTGACCCGCATTAAGGAACACCTATCCTATGTGACTAATGATCGAGCTGTTTCAGCTCTATCAAAACATTTCTTGGAAGTACACAATGGTGACTTGCGCTCCTTTAGGTGGCAGGCTATTGAGCAAATTGTGACCCCCCCTATAGGAGGGGACAAGTTTCTGATTTTATCCAGGCAGGAAATCTACTGGATTCACAAGCTCGGTAGCCTGCTACCTAGAGGATTCAATTCAGAATTTGACATCATTAATTATTGGCATAGGTAGAGTTAATGTCTAATACTGTGTACATTTGTACTGTATGAGAGAATGATACTCCCCAGAATTTGCTTATATGGTTAATGAGGTATACGATAGAACCAATGAGAGTAGAGCCATTAATATGTACGAACAAGTGTCATTTTTTGCATGGGTGTTTACATGTTTCTATCTATGCATAAATATTGAGGTTCACTATTACATAGCCATTTGTTTCTATGTTTAGTATACATCCAAAACATCTCCGTCTATATAATTATATTTCATTATGCCTGCAAGAATTTTAAGCTCATTGAATCTTAGACGGTCATTTGTACATATTCATACATATTTTATGAATTATCTATTTGTATTCTATGCTGATTTTCTGAATGACCATATTGATTAATATTATTGCGGGAAGCAGTAGAAACTATTAAATTGTAGAGGTTTAATTTATATTAGCATAAGCAATTGCAGTATCTATCAGTCTATTGCATAAGTATCTTATCTATTATCAGTGCCTTTAATATTTAATTATGTTAGGCACTTTAAGGGTTAAAACATTTTGCGCATAGTTTAGAACACCAATCAGATAAGGGATGTAGCTTTAAATAGCATGCACCTGTTACCTGTATTTTATGTCTAGGACTACGGTCTGTCAATTTTTGTTTTTGTTATAGAGTCTGCCTTCTTTTAATGGTATAATAATAAACATGTTGTATGTTTTATCTGTATTGGAGAGCATCTGGAAGTTTTTTCAAAGACTCTTTGGTCTTATCTGTCCTGAACTGTTGGATTATTTTTTCTTTATATTGTAAATTTGCTAATATTCAAAATGGATATACACTCAATTTGTAATATTATGTACCTTTATGTGACCTTCTTTTGTTCATCTAAGTATATACTTCAGTATTTATCACACGTGTGCAAACAAATCCCTCTACTGCACAAACAAAAGTAAATAATATGCAATAGTTAGTTATTACAGCGCCTACACATATATATGTCCACAAACTCCCAAAAAAGTCCCTAAAAAAATCACAATAGTACAGAAAGATGGAGCGCCAGGTTGGCATAAGTGAAAAAAAAAATCGATTACAACATATTAAAAGGTTTCTGTAATAAATAAAATAACAATAGGGTACCCTATCAATCTAAATAATAATAAAATATTACAAATGGAATAGTGTGAGTCCAGCACAAAATTGTGTGTTTAGAAGATTATGGATATTCCAAAACTGGCAGTGGGGGCCAGTGTGTGTAAATTATATTCCGTATCGTGACGTGGGGTCCCTAGGCAAAATTCCAAGGTTATATATCCCAGATAAAAAAAAATACAAAAAAGATTTAAAATTAAAAAAAATTAAAATTAAAATCAAGAAAAATAAAAATAAAATATATATATATATATATATATATATATATATATATATATATATATATAGATCCCAAAAGGTCTTAGTGAAAAACCTGTGAAAGGAAAAATAATATAGTGCAATATTGCAATAACAAAATAGCCCTACTATGAAATAAGGCTTACCAGATAGGAAACTTGAGCAGTAACCCTTCAACGCGTTTCGGCCCTAACGTGGGCCTTTTTCAAAGGTAAATAATACCCTGATGCAACAAAGTGAGAAAACTCACTTCACTCTTCAAATCCAACTACACAGGGTTACATAGCTTTTGGCAAATGTATAATTGACCATGGATAAAGCATATGAAGAACACATTGAGTAAAGCATTTAACCTGATTTCCCTGTGATGCGAAAGCATTACAGATGTTTCCACAACTTAGTGAAGAAACTCCAAAAGATCTACTTCACTGGATGTGCATCTTCATTCAGTCAATAGAACTGAAGATGTCACATATTATATAGGATTAGGTTAAAGAGCTATTTTAGTCAATTACATACTCTATCCCATTAGATTATGTAATTTTAAGACTATCAACCCTAGACTACTGTGTGTTTAACACATGCACTTTCACTTGTTAGCACATTTCACTATAGTTTAAACAATAGACTCAAAGTACAAAACAGTGAATGCTGCTTTTGAGCCATTGCGGGGCAGGATTGCACATGGTGATACCCCCCCCCCCCCGAACATGTTGTTTAGGCGATTGACAGATGTTGCACATAGAAGTCCTTGTGCAATGGTACATCCAGGCAGCGGGCAGAAAGTGTTTGCTGCCCATTTGCCTTTATACATGGGGTCCAATGACAGAACTGTTGTTCAGACAACCCCATCACTGCAACACTGAGACAATAATAGATGTCTTCAATAGCACTTTAAGTATCATAATAAGATTAAATCAAAAGTACATTAAACTAATGATATGCTATCTATATAGGATTCAGTATTGCATTGCAAAATACTAAATATATATTTTTAAAAGCATTGAAACCTTTGTTTACCAATGCTGCACCTTGTGCTACAAATTTCTCAAACATTGGTGAATATGTCTCTTATATTCCCTGAAAGGGACACTAAAATCAAAATGAAACTTTCATGATTCAGATAGAACAAGCAATTTTAAGAAACTTTCCAATTCACTTCCATTATCAAACGGTGGTTTGTTTTTCACATGCACACTTTCTGAGTTACCAGCATCTATTAGTTCCAGTGTATACATACTATATATGTCTGTGATTAACTGATGGCTGTCACAGGGGGTAGAGAAATGGAAGGAAATGTTGGAATTTGTCAGAAAAAAAAAAATCTACTGTTCATTTGAAATACAACTACAGGATATTATGTAACTGATTCAAGGAAAACTGTAGCAGTAGAATAAGGATACACATTTTTATTACAAAAATAAGGAAAAGCTAAATTAAATCCATACTGCAAGATTGTTTCAATTTCATTATTTCAATGAATTTATGGGCAATTACATTTTGGGAAGAATATTATTTTTAAAGGGATATGAAACCCACATTTTTCTTTATGATTCAGATATAGTATACAATTTAAACAACTTTCTAATTTACATCTATTATTAATTTTTTTTTGTTTTCTTGGTATCTTTTGTTGATAAGTAGGGATGTAAGCTTAGGGGCTGGCCTATTTCTGGAGCACTATATGGCAGTAGATTTGCAAGATCACTAGATGGCAGCACTATTTCCTGCCATGTAGCGCTCCAGACACCTACCTAGGTATCTCTTCAACAAAGAATACCACAAGAACAAAGCAAATTTGATCATAGAAGGAAATTGCAAACTTTTTTAAATTGAATGTTCTTTCTGAATCACAAAATACATTTTGTGGGTTATATATCCCTTTAAGAAACAGTGTATATCAAAATGCCATAGTAACAGTGATTATTTTTGTGTATCTAAAAAAACAGTCAGTTACATGAGTTGTAAAGCCAATACAATTTATGGAATTCGGTGGCAATTTCAATAAAAAGGCTATTTGCAGGGAAACAAAGTAAGGGTTGACAGATTTATGTGAGGGTTAGTCGCACAATTTTTACAAGTGATGGAAATAAAGTATATAAAGCTAGAATGATTAAAGAAAGTAATGGGAAGAAATACAAAATTGTGCCGTGGCTCCTTGAGGTTAACTATGCTGTAAAATTTTACCATTTACATTGTTACCACACATACGGCTAGATTACGAGTTGTGCTTTAGGCTTAAAAAGCAGCGTTGGCCGGTCCCAACGCTGCTTTTTAACGCCCCGCTGGTATTACAAGTCTTGCAGGTACAGGTGTACCGCTCACTTTTTTGGCCAGACTCGGAAATACCGCAAATCCACTTACGTCAATTGCGTATCCTATATTTTCAATGGGACTTGAATAGCGCCGGTATTACGAGTCTAACAAAAATTGAGTGATAGACCCTCTCCTGTCAAGCCTGGTACCGCATTTTAAAGTCAGTAGTTAGGAGTTTTACACTACAACGCCGTAGCATAAAACTCTTAACTAAAGTGCTAAAAAGTACACTAACACCCATAAACTAACTATAAACCCTTAAACCGAGCCCCCCCACATTGCAAACACTAAAATTAAATTTTTAACCCCTAATCTGCCGAACAGGACATCATGGCCACTATAATAAATATATTAACCCCTAAACCGCTGCACTCACGCTTCGCAAACATTAGTTAAATATTATTAACCCCTAATCTGCCATCCCTAACATCGCCGACACCTACCTACATTTATTAACCCCTAATCTGCCGCCCCCAACGTTGTCGCCACTATACTAAAGTTATTAACCCCTAAATCTAAGTCTAACCCTAACCCCTCCCCAACTTAAATATAATTTAAATAAATCTAAATAAAATTCCTATCATTAACTAAATAATTCCTATTTAAAACTAAATACTAACCTATAAAATAAAACCTAAGATAGCTACAATATAACTAATAGTTACATTGTAGCTAGCTTCGGGTTTATTTTTATTTTACAGGCAAGTTTGTATTTATTTTAACTAGGTAGAATAATTACTAAATAGTTATTAACTATTTAATAACTACCTAGCTAAAATAAATACAAAAGTACCTGTAAAACAAAACCTAACCTAAGTTACAATTACACCTAACACTACACTATAATCAAATAAATTAACTAATTTAACAACAATTAAATACAATTAAATTAAATTATCTAAATTCCAAAAAAACAAACACTAAATTATAGAAAATAATAAACAAATTACAATAATTTTAAACTAATTACACCTAATCTAATTACAAATCCCCCCCCCCCCAACATTAAAACCCACCACCCACACAACCAACCCTACTATAAAACCCACCCAATAACCCCTTAAAAAACCTAACACTAACCCCTTGAAGATCACCTTACCGGGAGAAGTCTTTATCCAACCGGGCCGAAGTCCTCAACGAAGCCGGGAGGAGTCTTCATCCAAGACAATCAGCCAATAGAATGCAAGCTCAATCCTATTGGCTGATTGCATCAGCCAATAGGTTTTTCTCTACCTTAATTCCAATTGGCTGATTGAATTCTATCAGCCAATCGGAATTGAAGGGACGCCATCTTGGATGACGTCACTTAAAGGTACCCTCATTCTGTGTTAGCCGTCGATTGAAGAGGATGCTCCGCGTCGGCTGTCTTGAAGATGGACCCGCTCCGCGCCGGATGGATGAAGATAGAAGATGCCGTATGGATGAAGACTTCTGCCCGTCTGGAGGACCACTTCGCCCGGCTTGGATGAAGACTTCTCCTGGTAAGGTGATCTTCAAGGGGTTAGCGTTAGTTTTTTTAAGGGGGTATTGGGTGGGTTTTTGAGTAAGGTTGGTTGTGTGGGTGGTGGGTTTTAATGTTGGGAGGGGGATTTTAAGGCCCTTTTAAGGGCTATTTGTAATTTAGTGTAGGGCAGGTCTTTTTTATTTTGGGGGGCTTTTTTATTTTGTTAGGGGGATTAGATTAGGTGTAATGAGTTTACAAATCTTTTAATTTGTTTATTATTTTCTGTAATTTAGTGTTTGTTTTTTTACTTTAGATAAATTTATTTAATTGTATTTAATTTAGGGAATTAATTTAAATATAGTGTAGTGTTAGGTGCAATTGTAACTTAGGTTAGGTTTTATTTTACAGGTAACTTTGTGTTTATTTTAGCTAGGTAGTTATTAAATAGTTAATAACTATTTAATAACTATTCTACCTAGTTAAAATAAATACAAACTTGCCTGTAAAATAAAAATAAACCCTAAGCTAGATACAATGTAACTATTAGTTATAGTGTAGCTAGCTTAGGGTTTATTTTACAGGTAAGTATTTAGTTTTAAATAGGAATAATTTAGTTAATTATAGCAATTTTATTTAGATTTCTTTTAATTATATTTAAGGTAGGGGGTGTTAGGTTTAGAGGTTAATAACTTTAATATAGTGGCAGCAATGTTGGGGGTGGCAGATTAGGGGTTAATAAATGTAGGTAGGTGGTGGCGATGTTAGGGCCGGCAGATTAGGGGTTAATAATATTTAACTAATGTTTATGAGGCGGGAGTGCGGCGGTTTAGGGTTAATATGAATTATTATAATGGTAGCGACGTTGGGGGCAGCAGATTAGGGGTTAATAAATGTAGGTAGGTGGCGGCGACATAGGGGGTGGCAGATTAGAGGTTAATAAATATAATGTGGGTGTCGGGAATGTTGGGGGCAGCAGATTAGGGGTTCATAAGTATAATGTAGGTGGCGGCAGTGTACGGAGCAGCAGATTAGGGGTTAATAATTATAATGTAGGTGTCGGCGATGTCGGGGGCGGTAGATTGGGGGTTAATAAGTGTAAGATTAGGGGTGTTTAGACTCGGGGTTCATGCTAGGGTGTTAGGTGTAGACATAACTTTTATTTCCCCATAAACTGCTCGTTAGCACCGCATAGCCTCTAACGCAAAACTCGTAATCTAGGTGATAGTTTTATTGCAGATAGCCAAAGAAGATGTACAATCATAATATCTAGTAATTCTCAATTAAGACAAACAAGCTTGTCTGAGAGCATTGAGTATAATTAGTGGGTTAGATTTCTGAGAACCTTCTCTTAAACTCTTAGTAACAAGGGTCCCCTCATTAGTAACGCTAAGCAGCGCTTGTATCCTGGTTGTCATAGTTGCAGTACAGCGCTCCCCATATCATCACAGCCATGCGCAGCTTTATTAGCACCCACACTCAAGAGACACAAGGGGGCTGAGCATTAGGGCAGAAAGATCCTTAATCCCTGACAGAATTACGATTAGAAAAAAATACAGAGAAAACAAGCCAACAATATATTTATGAGTACATAATGATGTTTAAACCCTGCATTACACTATTGCAAAATCTCCTCCTGTGCCACATCACTCTGCGGCTGCTGCCTTTGTAAGCAGATGCGCTATGTGCAGCTTTCATCTCCTTTAGCACGAGGGAGGAAGATGTTTAGATGTAAATTTGGCCCAGTAAGTGTAGCCTGAGGCCCCTGTCTCACCAAAGCACTCTGGCCAGGCTGCACACTCCTGATAAATATAGGACTTTTATGAGGAAATAAATTGTATCTCTTTGTGCCCTAGAGCAAATAGGAAGATGTGGGCGAGTGGAAGGACAAACGCTTTATTTCCCAAAGCTCAATAATAGAAACCTTTAATAGATCAGAAACAGAGATACACACTGAAAGGGAATCAAAGTTTCAAAGGGGAAAAAAACTATATGAGTAAAAAATAAATTAAGCTTCTATACCTTATTTTTAAGTAGATCTATATACATATATATATATATATACATACACACACACACACATATATATATATATACATACACAGGCTGTACACTCACTACTTTACATTGTAACAAAGTGTCATTTCTTCAGTGTTGAAAATGTATAATAAAATATTTACAAAAATGTGAGGGATGTACTCACTTTTGTGAGATATTGTATGTATATATATATATATATATATATATATATATATATATATATATATATATATATATATATATATACATACATATATATATTCACACATATACAGTACATACATACACACACACACATATATATATACACATATATATATACACACATACAGGGCCGCCACTAGAAATTTTGGGGCCCCTGACTTAACCATTGATCAGGGCCCCCTCCTATGACATGTGCAATTTTTGACCAAGTGACTAAAACGTATATGCACTTTATTCTTCATTGTCTGTTTAAACTTGGAAATGTTGTAAAGGTAGAAACATACACTGAAACACACACACACACACACACACACTCACACATAAGGATTCACATACAGACACTATAGCAAACACGCAAAGAAACTCAGACACAGACACTTAACACTTGTTTACATTGCCCTGACAAGTAATGAGGTAAACTACAGTTTTGTAAAAAAAAGGAGATTTAGAAAACAAAATATGGAGATCTGATTATCTTTTTGTAAAGGAAGATGCCAACTAAATGATGACAACAGCTTTACAGTGGCTGAAAGGAAGGGCCCTGAACTGCCTAAACAATAATTTAAAGGTTAAATGGTAGATTGGGGACTTCCGGAAAGGTCTCATAAGTCTCAAAGTCTGTAGAATGATGTGAATAATCATTAGTAAGGTCAAAATTTCCTAAAAAGGAACAGACAATGGACACCCACACACAAACTCAAACTTGCACATACACCCAAGGAAACACCAACAGAGACAGCCTCAGAAAACACACAAAGACATACACACACACACACACACACACAGAGACACCCACAGAAAACACATAAAGACATACATACACACCCTCACTGAGACATCAACAGAAAACACACAAAGACATACACACCCTCACAGAGACACCCACAGAAAATACACACCCTAACAGAGACATCCACAGAAAACACAGACACACACACACACACATCCACAGAAAACACAGACATACACACCCACCCTCACAGAGGCATCCAGAGAAAATACACAAAGACAAACACACGCCCACCCTCACAGAGACACCCATAGAAAAAGCTCAGACATATGCACACACCCTCACAGACATCCACAGAAAATGCACGAAGACATACACACCCACCCTCACAGAGATACCAACAGAAAAAAATACATACACACTTATAGAGACACAAACCAAAGCACAAAGACATAAGCACAGACACCCACAGAAACACTCACAGGAGGAAACATTTATGCACCTTGCATCCCCTAAATCAACAGTGTGTGACATGCATGATAAAAAAATGCAGAAATTAAGAGATCACTTTTTAAAGAATCATATTTGTAAATGTGCAAAAAAAAAATAATTCTGTGAATTCAAAATTGTACATTAATGATCTGGGTAGATGGCTAGATGAAGAAAAGTACTTTTAAAAGGTTGACATATGTTTGTTTGATATTTTCCCCATTTTCCCCAACCAAGATCACCACTTCAAATATAGTGTACAAATGTTCCCATCTTTCAGCTGTACTTGTGGATTTTGAAAATGCTGTACTCTATATGGCCTTGGTGGAACCATAAGCTTGGGTACTCATACCATTAGATCTGGTTAAATGCAGGATTTAAGCTTGTTGGTATGCATTTCAAAATTAAGTCAGCTGTAGAGTAAACTGAACAGTTTTAAGTTAACCTGTCTCATTTCCAACACTGAGCAATCTTAGTCTGAGAGTATAACATGTTATGCAGATGTAAAAATCTTAGATAAAATGCCTCCTTATATCTGAAAAGTCCTTGCATAAAGGGGCAGTAAACTGGAATGCAATATATATAATTTGTGTATTGAGGAGGAAACATTTCTGCATGGTTTTAAATATAGAATTTCTACAGCATTGTCAAATAATCATAAATACACTGCTGCTAAAAAAATGTGTTTTTATGGACCCCTGGCCCCACCATACAACTACTACCACAATGAAGTTACAATCTTAAATTGCACAAAGAAATAAAAAACATTTGCTAAGTAATTCCTACCTCCTCTGCAAATGAAAGTGATCAGCCGGTTGACTCAGGCACACACTCTACTATATATATATTTTTATATATACTCACCGGCCACTTTATTAGGTACTCATTGCTAGTACCGAGTTGGACCCCCTTTTGCATTCAGAACTGCCTTAATTCTTTATGGCATAGATTCAAAAAGGTGTTGGAAACATTCTTCAGAGATTTTTGTCCATATTGACATGATAGCATTACGCAGTTGCTGCAGATTTGTGTGTTGCACATCCATGATGCGAATCTCCCGTTCCACCACATCCCAAAGGTGCTCTATTGGATTGAGATCTGGTGACTGTGGAGACCATTGGAGTACAGTGAACTCATTGTCATGTTCAAGAAACCAGTTTGCGATGATTTGAGCTTTGTGACATGGTGCATTATCCTGCTGGAAGTAGCCATCAGAATATAGGTACACTGTAGTCATAAAGGGATGGACATGGTCAGCAACAATACTCAGGTAAGCCGTGGCGCTTAAAAGGTTCTCATTCGGTACTAAGGGGCCCAAAGTATGTCAAGAAAATTATCCCCCACACCATCACCACCAGCCTGAACTGTTGATACAAGGCAGGATGGATACATGCTTTTATGTTGTTTACAGCAAATGCTGACCCTATCCATCTGAATGTCGCAGATTAAATTGAGACTTATCAGACAAGGCAACGTTTTTCTAATCTTCTATTGTACAAGTTTGGTGAGTCAGTGCGAATTGTAGCCTCAGTTTCCTGTTCTTAGTTGACAGGAGTGGCACCCGGTGTGGTTTTCTGCTGCTGTAGCCAATCTGTACCAAGCAATTGAACAGGTGTACATACTAAAGTGGCCAGTGAGTGTATATATACATTATTGGTGACTACATTAAGTCACCAATAAGGAAGCAAGTAATAATACCTGTATTACTCATTCCCTATGTTTGCATAACCAACACTGTTAAATTAAATTAACTTTTTTTACCTCTGTGATTACCTTGTATCTAAGCCGCTGAAGACTGCCACCTTATCTTAGTTATTTTGATTTACTTGCATTTTAGGCAATGAATTCTGACTTATAAATAACTTCACAGGAGTGAGCACAATGTTATCTATATGGAACACATGAACTAGCACTTTCTAACTGTGAAAAGCTGTCAAAATGCACTGAGATGAGAGGTGTTCTTCAATGGCTTAGAAAACAGTTTATGAGCCTACTATATACTACCCCCATATGGCTGCTTCCTAACACCACTCGGTAGGCAAACTTTTTGGTGGAGAACACTTATACTATATAAAGCTTCTGCTTCATATGTTACGCAAAAAAGCATCAATCTTTATAAAAAAAAATTGCAATGAATAGCCATAAAAAACTGTAGATGATAGTGCACAGGTCAGTACATTTTCATACAAGCTAGAAGTTTTATAGAGCTTGATTACACTTGAGCATAATGCACATACTATTTGCATTGTATGGGACAATGCTGTGGCAAGGTGTTATATCCTGTAACCTCTATCTCACAGCTGCATGGAAACATTCTCATTCATAAAAGTGCCTCCTCCATATGTCACATTTGTAATGGTCAAACCTTATTACACTCCGCAATTTATTCTACTTTGGGCAACTTTTCATAACTCAACAGGTAACCAACCTTATGGCCTCTTTTTCAATATATTTGCTACTTGATTAACCAACATGGTATAAGCATGTATCCAAACTGTAGCCAATTTTCCTTCATGTATTCATGGGTTCATTATCCAAATTAGTCAGGAACAAATGAGAGAGAGAGAGAGAGAGAGAGAGGAGAGAGGAGAGAGAGAGGAGAGAGGAGAGAGAGAGGAGAGGGGAGAGGAGAGAAGAGAGGAGAGGAGAGAGGAGAGAGGAGAGGAGAGAGGAGAGAGAGAGAGAGAGAGACAGAGAAATTAAGGCACTCAGGTTTTAAGATAATCAAATCCTTTTAATGTGACGTTTCAGGGATTTTAACCCCTTCCTCAGACCATTTTTTATGGTCTGAGGATGGGCTTAAAATCCCCGAAATGTCACATTAAAAGGATTTGATTATCTTAAAACCGGAGAGTGCCTTAATTGCTGTGGATCTATTTAAGACTGTTTAAAGAGCACCCTGGAAGTTGCTTAAACCCTTTTGGAGTGCTGGTCTGTATTTTTATTTTGATATATATATATATATATATATATATATAATATATATATATATACACACACATATACACACTTCTGATACCCTGAGTTGAAGTATCCTCCACCTACACAGACTATTCAGGCATCCCTCCAGCAAATGGTCAACTGGGAAATTTATTCCTATTAACCTCAACACCTGCGCTCACCAGCCAGGCATAAAACTTGCAGAGAAAAAAAAAAAGAATTCTTTGCAATAAAACATCCAGTCATTTGCTTAGGTGAAATGCTCCCTATATTTTTATTCAGTTTAAAATAATATAATTAATACTATTGGTCTATTGTCCCCTCTTGCTGCTAGCTGTACCCACCTGTGAGATGACACAAGGCTTAGCAGATAATTTCACCCTGAAGGCCAACATAAGCAGTGCCTGTCTCTCAACTAATCAGCAAGCAATTAGCTATAAGGATCCAGCATACAGCTCTAGAGTGAAACACTAACCTTCACATGCTAAACTGTATTCTCATATAATGAGGCTTTGTTAGAATTTCATAGGAAGAATATATAAACCTACTTACCATTAGAACATGGCATTAGCGTTTGGAGACTAACAAAAAAAAGTATCTGCACTATTTTTCTGGCATGCATTGTTTAATACTGAACATGTGATCTGGTTACTAGAAATAAAATCTGGTTCTAGCGCAGTTTATCCCTTGAACAGAGTAGGAGGGGAAAAAGGAGTATTAAATAAAAAAAAGCTGGGTAAGCGCTTGTCTTACATTATGTGATGTAGCTTAATTTGTGTTGAATATTAAAAAGAAATATCAATTAGCTGAAATGCCTGCAGCTTGCCCTCTTCTAACTTACTACTGAAAAGCGTTGCAAATGACTGTAATGCCGCGCTCATTAATACAAACTCCTCATGTATGTTACATCAATAAATGGAGCTTTTAAAACACCATGCATTTCTCAGTCGGATGCTTCATAGAAAAAAAAAATCTGCAACAGAAGTTCATTTAGACTTTCTTTCCATTCTGCAAAGCTGTACGTGGGACTTTAGAGTCAGTAGGGAGTTAGTAACTCGAATGAGACAAGAGAAAGCGTTCGATGAGTACACAAGACACATCATGTTCCTTCCCAATGACCCAAAATCTACAGCTTGATACTGTAAACAATGAAGGACATTCTGAAGAGGTACAAATTGTACAGAGCCGCGCTTGGAACTTTTACATTGTGATTCCATCAAACAGCTCTTACTTAAATAAGTAGGAGAAAGTAACACACTGCACTATGGGGATACAAAATATGTGGAAAAGGTTTACTTGATTCTTTAGTATAAAGATAGAATACAATTGTATCATTTACTAAGCTTACACTATTATATGTGAATATTGTAACCTGTTATAAAATACTCACTTCCTGCTCTTTGCAACTCAGGTTCTTTCCTGCTATGTTCAATAATGATGTAAATGTTAAAGAGCACATGGTCTCTATATTAAAAGAATCGCTCTTGCATGACAAGTAACACCTGACCTGATGCACCTATATTACCACTAGCTGCCAGTCTGTAAGGTACTGTAATGTAATCAGTCACTGCTTGTGTCAATGCTAAATCATACACCAAGGAGATAAAACATAGCTACACATTTATGTAGCCAAACACAGACTACATGCAGACATTTATTACCAGACATATTTATAGAAAATGGTTACAAAGGCTGTGAGGTCGGTGTCCTACAAATAGGCATCAGTCAGTAACCTATTAACTTTGTTTTAGTAATTTGTTTTTTATCGAAGGTTCTTGAAACATTACAAATAATTTAAAAAAAAATGACTATACAGTATTACTTTAGTAATAATTAAAAAAATGACTATACAGTATTACTTTAGTAATAAGTAAAGAAAAAAAAATACTATACAGTATTACTTTAGTAATAAGTAAAGAAAAAAATACTATACAGTATTACTTTAGTAATAAGTAAAGAAAAAAAATACTATACAGTATTACTTTAGTAATAAGTAAAGAAAAAAATGACTATACAGTATTACTTTAGTAATAAGTAAAGAAAAAAAATGACTATACAGTATTACTTTAGTAATAAGTAAAGAAAAAAAATGACTATACAGTATTACTTTAGTAATAAGTACAGAAAAAAATGACTATACAGTATTACTTTAGTAATAAGTAAAGAAAAAAATGACTATACAGTATTACTTTAGTAATAAGTAAAGAAAAAAAATGACTATACAGTATTACTTTAGTAATAAGTACAGAAAAAAATGACTATACAGTATTACTTTAGTAATAAGTAAAGAAAAATATGATTATACAGTATTACTTTAGTAATAAGTAAAGAAAAAAAAATGACTATACAGTATTACTTTAGTAATAAGTAAAGAAAAAAATGACTATACAGTATTACTTTAGTAATAAGTAAAGAAAAAAAAATGACTATACAGTATTACTTTAGTAATAAGTAAAGAAAAAAAATGACTATACAGTATTACTTTAGTAATAAGAAAAAAAAATGACATGTATAATTATGAAATACAAACAAATATCTCCAAAATATGAAATGGCTGTACTACTATAACATAAAGAAGGCAAGTGAAGGGTCTTAATGGACTCCCTATTTAAAGGGACAGTGTACTCTAATATTTTCTCCCAATTATCCATTTTACCTATTGGAGTATATTAAATTGTTTACAAATAGCTCATTTACTTTTTTCACAGTATATACATATACATCTTTAGACATGTATATGTATGTATCTCTACATTAAAGCCTTTTTATCTAACACATGAGACCTCATATCTTTGAGCCCTTATTATTATTATTCTTTATTTATAAAGCGCCAACAGATTCCGCAGCGCTGTTCATAGGTAACAAAGATAAAAGGACAGTACAATATGGGACACCAGACAAAATTTAACAAACAAATACAGGAGGAATTGGGAGCCCTGTTCCCGTGGGAACTTACAATCTAAATGGGTAGGAGGGTGAGAAACAGGAGGTGGGGACTGCAAAGGTGGGAATGATGTTAGTGTGAAGTTAGATGAGGGCAACTATTAGGCAAGTGGAATTCATTAGTTACTGATTTGTTTATAGGCTTCCCTGAACAAGAAGGTCTTTAGGGAGCGTTTAAAGGAGGAGAGGTTGGGGGAAAGTCTGACAGCATGAGGAAGTGCGCTCCAGAGGGTTGGTGCAGCACGAGGGAAGTCCTGTGGTCTAGCATGAGAGGAGGTGATGGTAGAAGAGGCAAGGAGTAGATCGTTGTTGGATCTTAGGGGACGGGCTGGAGTATATTTGTTGATGAGTGAGGACAGGTATGGGGGGGCTGCATTGGTAAGGGCTTTGTAGGTCAAAGTGAGAATTTTGAATTTAATTCTGCTGTGAATGGGGAGCCAGTGAAGGGACTCACAGAGGGGTGCAGCAGATACAGAGCGTCGGGAGAGGTGGATTAGCCTAGCAGAGGCATTTAGGATGGATTGAAGGGGGGATAGGCGGGAAAGAGGAAGGCCAGTTAGTAGGTTGTTACAGTAGTCAAGCCGGGAAATTACTAAGGAATGGATTAGCTGTTTAGTAGTTTCAGCACTCAGAAAAGGACGAATTTTGGAGATATTACGTAGGTGGTTGCGACAGGATGAAGAGAGCGATTGGATGTGGGGTATGAAGGACAGATTGGAGTCGAGTGTAACTCCAAGGCAGCGGACTTGGGGTGATGGGGAGATAGTGGTGTCACCAACAGTGATAGTAAAGTTAGAAACTGGAGTAGAATTAGTTGGGGGGATTAGAAGAAGCTCAGTCTTGGACATGTTGATTTTTAGGTGGTGAGAGGCCATCCAGGAAGAAATGCCAGATAAGCAGCTGCTGATATGGGAAAGGACAGACGGAGAGAGTGCAGGGGTGGATAGGTAGATCTGAGTATCATCAGCATAGAGGTGATAGTTGAAGCCATAGCTACTAATAAGTTTACCCACTGAGGAAGTATAAATAGAGAAGAGTAGAGGGCCTAGAACAGAGCCTTGAGGTACTCCAACAGAGGCAGTGGAGAGGATGAGTCACCAGCAAATGAGACAGAAAAGGACCTATTAGAGAGATAAGAGTGGATCCAGGAGAGGGCAATGTCACAGAGCCCAAGGGAGCTGAGAGTTCGTAAGAGGAGGGGATGGTCAACAGTGTCAAAGGCAGCAGACAGGTCAAGTAAGATAAGTATAGAATAGTGGCCATTGTTTTTAGCAGAAAGAAGATCGTTAGTAACCTTGGTGAGGGCAGTCTCAGTTGAGTGTTGGGGACGGAAGCCAGATTACAGGGGGTCAAGCAGTGAGTTGGAGGATAGGAAGTGTATATAACTTATTTGTGCAATATTTTTTTTTTAATAATTCTTATCAGTGTTGCTATGAGTGTAACTGTACTTTGTAATGTATTTTTGATGCATTTTGTGACTTTTTTGATTTCGCAAAACAGTTAAAGGGACAGTCTAGTCCAAAATGAACATTCATGATTCAGATAGGGCATATCATTTTAAACAACTTTCCAATTTACTCTTATCACCAATTTTGCTTTGTTCTCTTGGTATTCTTAGTTGAAAGCTAAACTTAGGAGGTTCATATGCAAATGTATTAAACCTTGAAGGCCACCTCTTGTATAAATGCATTTTGACAGTTTTTCACCTCTAGAGGGCGTTAGTTCATGTGTGTCACATAGATAACACTGTGCTCATGCACGTGGAATTACGTCGAAAGAACTGAAATAAGGGAACAGTTTGCGGAGGTTTAGATACGAGATAATCACAGAGGTAAAAAGTGTATTAATATAACTGTGTTGGTTATGCAAAACTAGGGAATGGGTAATAAAGGGATTTATCTATCTTTTAAAACAATACAAATTCTGGTGTTGACTGTCCCTTTAACTACAGCTCTGAGGACAGGCTAACCTGACGAGTGTGAACTTTAATTGCGCTCAAGCGAACGCATTTACTTTACTTTCAATTTGTAATATCAGACGAGTACAAACATCCGCGATAAACCCCTTATCGCTCGCACAAAACGGTTTGTGCTCCACTCGTAATCTAGCCCTGTATTGGGTTTGCGATTTCAGTTAACAGAAACAGCTCATTTGTATACAAAAAACATAATTTATGCTTACCTGATAAATTCCTTTCTTCTGTTGTGTGATCAGTCCACGGGTCATCATTACTTCTGGGATATAACTCCTCCCCAACAGGAAATGCAAGAGGATTCACCCAGCAGAGCTGCATATAGCTCCTCCCCTCTACGTCAGTCCCAGTCATTCGACCAAGAATCAACGAGAAAGGAGTAACCAAGGGTGAAGTGGTGACTGGAGTATAATTTAAAAGATATTTACCTGCCTTAAAACAGGGCGGGCCGTGGACTGATCACACAACAGAAGAAAGGAATTTATCAGGTAAGCATAAATTATGTTTTCTTCTGTTATGTGTGATCAGTCCACGGGTCATCATTACTTCTGGGATACCAATACCAAAGCAAAAGTACACGGATGACGGGAGGGATAGGCAGGCTCATTATACAGAAGGAACCACTGCCTGAAGAACCTTTCTCCCAAAAATAGCCTCCGAAGAAGCAAAAGTGTCAAATTTGTAAAATTTGGAAAAAGTATGAAGCGAAGACCAAGTTGCAGCCTTGCAAATCTGTTCAACAGAGGCCTCATTCTTAAAGGCCCAAGTGGAAGCCACAGCTCTAGTGGAGTGAGCTGTAATTCTTTCAGGAGGCTGCTGTCCAGCAGTCTCATAGGCTAAACGTATTATGCTACGAAGCCAAAAAGAGAGAGAGGTAGCAGAAGCTTTTTGACCTCTCCTCTGTCCAGAATAAACGACAAACAGGGAAGAAGTTTGGCGAAAATCTTTAGTTGCCTGCAAGTAGAACTTGAGGGCACGAACTACATCCAGATTGTGTAGAAGACGTTCCTTCTTTGAAGAAGGATTTGGACACAAGGATGGAACAACAATCTCTTGATTGATATTCCTGTTAGTGACTACCTTAGGTAAGAACCCAGGTTTAGTACGCAGAACTACCTTGTCTGAGTGAAAAATCAGATAAGGAGAATCACAATGTAAGGCTGATAACTCAGAGACTCTTCGAGCCGAGGAAATAGCCATTAAAAACAGAACTTTCCAAGATAACAATTTTATATCAATGGAATGAAGGGGTTCAAACGGAACACCCTGTAAAACGTTAAGAACTAAGTTTAAACTCCATGGCGGAGCAACAGCTTTAAACACAGGCTTGATCCTAGCTAAAGCCTGACAAAAGGCCTGGACGTCTGGATTTTCTGACAGACGCCTGTGTAACAAGATGGACAGAGCTGAAATCTGTCCCTTTAATGAACTAGCTGATAAACCCTTTTCTAAACCTTCTTGTAGAAAGGACAATATCCTAGCGATCCTAACCTTACTCCAGGAGTAACCTTTGGATTCGCACCAGTATAGGTATTTACGCCATATTTTATGGTAAATCCTTCTGGTAACAGGCTTCCTAGCCTGTATCAGGGTATCAATAACCGACTCAGAAAAACTACGTTTTGATAAAATCAAGCGTTCAATTTCCAAGCAGTCAGCTTCAGAGAAGTTAGATTTTGATGTTTGAATGGACCCTGTATCAGAAGGTCCTGTCTTAGAGGTAGAGACCAAGGCGGACAGGATGACATGTCCACTAGATCTGCATACCAAGTCCTGCGTGGCCATGCAGGCGCTATTAGAATCACTGATGCTCTCTCCTGTTTGATTTTGGCAATCAATCGAGGAAGCAGCGGGAAGGGTGGAAACACATAAGCCATCCCGAAGTTCCAAGGTGCTGTCAAAGCATCTATCAGAACCGCTCCCGGATCCCTGGATCTGGACCCGTAGAGAGGAAGTTTGGCGTTCTGGCGAGACGCCATGAGATCTATCTCTGGTTTGCCCCAACGTCGAAGTATTTGGGCAAAGACCTCCGGATGAAGTTCCCACTCCCCCGGATGAAAAGTCTGGCGACTCAAGAAATCCGCCTCCCAGTTCTCCACTCCCGGGATGTGGATTGCTGACAGGTGGCAAGAGTGAGACTCTGCCCAGCGAATTATCTTTGATACTTCCATCATTGCTAGGGAGCTTCTTGTCCCTCCCTGATGGTTGATGTAAGCTACAGTCGTGATGTTGTCCGACTGAAACCTGATGAACCCCCGAGTTGTTAATTGGGGCCAAGCCAGAAGGGCATTGAGAACTGCTCTCAATTCCAGGATGTTTATTGGAAGGAGACTCTCCTCCTGATTCCATAGTCCCTGAGCCTTCAGAGAATTCCAGACAGCGCCCCAACCTAGTAGGCTGGCGTCTGTTGTTACAATTGTCCAGTCTGGCCTGCTGAATGGCATCCCCCTGGACAGGTGTGGCCGATAAAGCCACCATAGAAGAGAATTTCTGGTCTCTTGATTCAGATTCAGAGTAGGGGACAAATCTGAGTAATCCCCATTCCACTGACTTAGCATGCACAATTGCAGCGGTCTGAGGTGTAGGCGTGCAAAAGGTACTATGTCCATTGCCGCTACCATTAAGCCGATCACCTCCATGCATTGAGCTACTGACGGGTGTTGAATGGAATGAAGGACACGGCATGCATTTTGAAGCTTTGTTAACCTGTCTTCTGTCAGGTAAATCTTCATTTCTACAGAATCTATAAGAGTCCCCAAGAATGGAACTCTTGTGAGAGGAAAAAGAGAACTCTTCTTTTCGTTCACTTTCCATCCATGCGACCTTAGAAATGCCAGAACTAACTCTGTATGAGACTTGGCAGTTTGAAAGCTTGAAGCTTGTATTAGAATGTCGTCTAGGTACGGAGCTACCGAAATCCCTCGCGGTCTTAGTACCGCCAGAAGGGCACCCAGAACCTTTGTGAAGATTCTTGGAGCCGTAGCCAATCCGAATGGAAGAGCTACAAACTGGTAGTGCCTGTCTAAGAAGGCAAACCTTAGATACCGGTGATGATCTTTGTGAATCGGTATGTGAAGGTAAGCATCTTTTAAATCCACTGTGGTCATGTACTGACCCTTTTGGATCATGGGTAAGATTGTCCGAATAGTTTCCATTTTGAACGATGGAACTCTTAGGAATTTGTTTAGAATCTTTAAATCTAAGATTGGCCTGAAAGTTCCCTCTTTTTTGGGAACCACAAACAGGTTTGAGTAGAACCCTTGTCCTTGTTCCGACCGCGGAACCGGATGGATCACTCCCATTAATAACAGATCTTGTACACAGCGTAGAAACGCTTCTTTCTTTATCTGGTTTGTTGACAACCTTGACAGATGAAATCTCCCTCTTGGGGGAGATAATTTGAAGTCTAGAAGGTATCCCTGAGATATGATCTCTAGCGCCCAGGGATCCTGAACATCTCTTGCCCAGGCCTGGGCGAAGAGAGAAAGTCTGCCCCCCACTAGATCCGGTCCCGGATCGGGGGCTCTCGGTTCATGCTGTCTTTGGGGCAGCAGCAGGTTTCCTGGCCTGCTTGCTCTTGTTCCAGGACTGGTTAGGCTTCCAGCCTTGCCTGTAACGAGCAACAGCTCCCTCCTGTTTTGGTGCAGTGGAGGTTGATGCTGCTCCTGTTTTGAAATTCCGAAAGGGACGAAAATTAGACTGTCTAGCCTTAGCTTTGGCTTTGTCTTGAGGTAGGGCGTGGCCCTTACCTCCTGTAATGTCAGCGATAATTTCTTTCAAACCGGGCCCAAATAAAGACTGCCCCTTGAAAGGTATATTAAGTAATTTGGACTTAGAAGTAACATCAGCTGACCAGGATTTTAGCCACAGCGCCCTACGTGCCTGTATGGCGAATCCTGAGTTCTTAGCCGTAAGTTTGGTTAAATGTACTACGGCCTCCGAAATGAATGAATTAGCTAGTTTAAGGACTCTAAGCCTGTCCGTAATGTCGTCTAGCGTAGATGAGCTAAGGTTCTCTTCCAGAGACTCAATCCAAAATGCTGCCGCAGCCGTAATCGGCGCGATACATGCAAGGGGTTGCAATATAAAACCTTGTTGAACAAACATTTTCTTAAGGTAACCCTCTAATTTTTTATCCATTGGATCTGAAAAAGCACAGCTATCCTCCACCGGGATAGTGGTACGCTTAGCTAAAGTAGAAACTGCTCCCTCCACCTTAGGGACCGTTTGCCATAAGTCCCGAGTGGTGGTGTCTATTGGAAACATCTTTCTAAATATTGGAGGGGGTGAGAACGGCACACCGGGTCTATCCCACTCCTTAGTAACAATTTCAGTTAGTCTCTTAGGTATAGGAAAAACGTCAGTACTCGCCGGTACCGCAAAGTATTTATCCAACCTACACAGTTTCTCTGGTATTGCAACGGTGTTACAATCATTGAGAGCTGCTAAGACCTCCCCTAGTAATACACGGAGGTTCTCCAATTTAAATTTAAAATTTGAAATATCTGAATCCAATCTGTTTGGATCAGAACCGTCACCTACAGAATGAAGCTCTCCGTCCTCATGCTCTGCAAGCTGTGACGCAGTATCAGACATGGCCCTAGTATTGTCAGCGCACTCTGTTCTCACCCCAGAGTGATCACGCTTGCCTCTTAGTTCTGGTAATTTAGACAAAACTTCAGTCATAACAGTAGCCATATCTTGTAATGTTATCTGTAATGGCCGCCCAGATGTACTAGGCGCCATAATATCACGCACCTCCCGGGCGGGAGATGCAGGTACTGCCGCGTGAGGCGAGTTAGTCGGCATAACTCTCCCCTCGCTGTTTGGTGAAATTTGTTCAAATTGTACAGATTGACTTTTATTTAAAGTAGCATCAATACAGTTAGTACATAAATTTCTATTGGGCTCCACCTTGGCATTGGAACAAATGACACAGATATCTTCCTCTGAGTCAGACATGTTTAACACACTAGCAATAAACTTGCAACTTGGTTATAATCTTTTTTAGCAAAAAACGTACTGTGCCTCAAAGAGGTACTAAACGATTAAATGACAGTTGAAATAATGAACTGAAAAAACAGTTATAGCATCAAACTTTAAAACAACACAACTTTTTAAAAATTACAGAGCAACGTTTTTATTCACAGTCAATATAAAATTCTCACAGCTCTGCTGAGAGAATCTACCTCCCTCCAAAGAAGTTTGAAGACCCCTGAGATCTGTCAGAGATGAACCGGATCATGCAGGAAATATAAGAGTAACTGACTGGAATTTTTTGATGCGTAGCAAAGAGCGCCAAAAACGGCCCCTCCTCCTCACACACAGCAGTGAAGAGAAACGAAACTGTCACAATTAAAACCAAACAACTGCCAAGTGGAAAATAATGCCCAAATATTTATTCACTCAGTACCTCAGAAATGTAAACGATTCTACATTCCAGCAAAAACGTTTAACATGATAAATACTTATTAAAAGGATTAGTGACTTTTAACAGAGTAGTTCCGGTGAAATACCATCCCCAGAATACTGAAGTGTATACATACATGTCATTATAACGGTATGGCAGGATTTTCTCATCAATTCCATTCAGAAAATAAAAACTGCTACATACCTCAATGCAGATTCATCTGCCCGCTGTCCCCTGATCTGAAGCTTTTACCTCCCTCAGATGGCCGAGAACAGCAATATGATCTTAACTACTCCGGTTAAAATCATAGTAAAAAACTCTGGTAGATTCTTCCTCAAACTCTGCCAGAGAAGTAATAACACGCTCCGGTGCTATTGTAAAATAACAAACTTTTGATTGAAGTCATAAAAACTAAGTATAATCACCATAGTCCTCTCACACATCCTATCTAGTCGTTGGGTGCAAGAGAATGACTGGGACTGACGTAGAGGGGAGGAGCTATATGCAGCTCTGCTGGGTGAATCCTCTTGCATTTCCTGTTGGGGAGGAGTTATATCCCAGAAGTAATGATGACCCGTGGACTGATCACACATAACAGAAGAAATATACATAAAGGAATATATTGCCATAAATTATAAACTCTGCAGCTGGTATAGTAAGTAACTGGAAACACATTAAGGAAAATCCAATTTTACACTATACTGTCCCATGAATTTCTCAATGTTGATCTCTATATGTTATTTACTACTCACCCCAAAACTTTTTTTTAAAACATAATTTGGAAACATAATACCTATATTATTTAAAACATAATTATATGGGTCATTTAATAGGGGAATCCCGCTCTCGCAAGACCTCCTTGCAGCTCCCCACTCTCTCACAAACAATGAATCTTGTGAGTTAGTGTTTATATAGGAAAGGCTGCATGGAAGTTCTGTGCATGCGCATTAGACCAATATTGTGAGCCCTCATTAGTGACTACGTAGAGTGCAGGGTAGAACCTCTCTCTATACATAGCGGTTTCATTTATATTATATTGTAGTGTCAACTATTAGATTGCAAACAGCCATTATTTCTCCTCACTTTAATTCCACAAGTGTTGTACTGTCACAACAAGCAGCAGTAACCCTCAGAAGGGTAACAAGACTTAGTTATGTAAGGGCACAAGAGGTTAACAACCTCTGCATGTGTTATAAGCAATCAAGGGGGTTAAATCACTATTGCAACTGTTCCACAACACTAATTAGGCCCTTGTTTGCCTAAATGCTTATAGCATGGTTGTTCCTGGTATTCAAAGGACAAACTGCTTTGATGCATTATGGGTGTGTAGGTTGGAACAAACAGGAGTTCAAATTCTTGTTGTGTGCTACTAGAGACCTAAGGAGTTAAGCATAAAGAATATAAACTCATAGAGAATACAAAAGCAAGTGCTGTTATCCACACATCTGTAAACTAGAATAGTATTTATATAGCTTCTGACACTTTCAGGTTAAGGCCTTCTAAGAATTCTTTTTGTGCTTTCAATTTATGTGAAGAGTTTGAAACATTTTGTTACAAATTAAAACAATATATTGCAAAACCAAAAACAGGACAAGAACACTGTAAAGGTGGCTAATAAAAAAGGGTTGTAAAGTGAACTGTCAGGATTGACTGGAGACTGAAGCTTCATTAATTCCAGCCACGTGCTGTCTAAACTTATGTTGCTCCTAAACAACTGAATAATGACACTTTACAAATTTGTTAATTAAGAGATTATCAATGCTCATGAACATGTTATTATACACACATGCTGGTAGGAAAAACGTTTAACTTACGCAACTTTCTAATTTACTCCTATTACATTCTCTTCATTCTCTTGCTATCTTTATTTGAAAAAGCAGGAATCTAAGCTTAGGAGCCGGGCCATTTTTGGTTCAGCACCCTGGGTAGTGCATGCTGATTTAGCCACCAGTCAGCAAGCACTACCCAGGTGCTGAACCAAAAATGGCTCGGCTCCTAAGCTTAGATTCCTGCTTTTCAAATAAAGATAGCAAGAGAACAAAGAAAAATTGATAATAGGAGTAAATTAGAAAGTTGCTTAAAATTGTATGCTCTACCTGAATCATGAAATAAAAAAATAAAAAAAATAGGGTTTAGTGTCCCTTTAATTAAAAATAAAATGAGAAAAATTGTATCAATGAAAAATGCTATACCACCTCTTTTTAAGGGATATTAAAGGGACACTGTACCCAAATTTTTTCTTTTGTAATTCAGAAAGAGCATGCAATTTTAAGCAACTTTCTAATTTACTCCTATTATCAATTTTTCTTCATTCTCTTGCTATCATTATTTGAAAAAGAAGGCATCTAAGCTTTTTTTGTTTCAGTACTCTGGACAGCACTTTTTTATTGGTGGATGAATTTATCCACCAATCGGCAAGGACAACCCAGGTTGTTCACCAAAAATGGGCCGGCATCTAAACTTACATTCTTGCATCTCAAATAAAGATACCAAGAGAATGAAAGAAAAATTTTGGGTACAGTGTCCCTTTAAAGGGACAGTATACACTCATTTTCATATAACTGCATGTAATAGACACTACTATAAAGAATAATATGCACAGATACTGATATAAAAATCCAGTATAAAACTGTTTAAAAACTTACTTAGAAGCTGTCAGTTTGGCTCTGTTGAAAAGGTAGCTGGAAAGCCCACTGCAAGTGGGAAATAAGACACTCCCCCCCCTCCCCCTTCTTTTGCATATGAAAAGACCCTTTACACAAACAGGAGCAAGCTGGAGTAGGTAGTCGAGCGTATTCACATAAAACTTTGGGGCTTGGTTAGGAGTCTGAAAATCAGAGCAATGTTATTTAAAAATAAGCAAAACTATACATTAATTTTAAAAAAAAAAACTTAATGGGCTATATAAATAGATTATCTACAAAACATTTATGCAAAGAAAAAATGAGTGTATAATGTCCCTTTAAGTTCAAACATTTTTTACTATGCATATGAAAAAGCATTATTTAAAAGAGATAGTAAAGTCCAAATTAAACTTTCATGATTCAGATAGGGCATGTAATTTTAAAAAACTTTCTAATTTACTTTTATCATCAAATTTGCTTTGCTTTCTTGTTATTCTTAGTTGAAAGCTAAACCTAGGTAGGCTCATATGCTAATTTCTAAGCCGTTGAAGGGCGCCTCTGCATTTGACAGTTTTCTCAGCTAGAGGGCGTTAGTTCATGTGTTTCATATAGATAACACTGTGCATATGCACGTGAAGTTATTGAAGAGTCAGCACTAATTGCCTAAAATGCAAGTCTGTCAAAAGATCTGAGCTAAGGAGGCAGTCAGCAGGAGCTTAGATACAAGGTAATTACAGAGGTAAAAAGTATATTTCTAAAACAGTGTTGGTTATGCAAAACTGGGGAATGGTAAATAAAGGGATTATCTCTTTTTAAACAATAACGTTTGGTGTTTACTATCCCTTTAAAGATTACAATTTTGTTTTTTAAATGCATTTATTTTTATTTTCAAATTGACTAAATGATTGCCTATACACATCTGTGCTGTGGGACAGCAGTTCATTGGATGATAAAGACAACTCAAAACACCCCATAAAGCTAAGCACGTCCATTTTTCATACCAAGAAGAAAAGAAAAGGAAATTCAAACACCTTCTTCTATAGAACAAGGAAAAAAGTGAGTGAGTATCTCTTTAAGCTTATAACAGAAGTCTTTTATGCTAAAGAAAAAACTGCAGTTGCTTCACAACAAACCATTTTAGGTTGAGCAGAAGCTATAAATTGTGTATATTTTTCCCTCACCAAATTCACTGGCTTCCAAAGAGCAAAATAAATATTAATAAATAAGCTATTCCCTATATCTATTTAGTTCTGTATCCTTCATTTTAGTAAAGTTACAAGAAGAAAAAAAAACAAAACAAAACATAGTCTCTGCTCTAAGCATGCGCCTGTCCTGAAGGTCAAAATTCATCAATTATAATCAATGTCATTCAAGGCACTCATGTTCAGCTTTCAGAATAAATGAGTTTCTAATTCTCATCCTTCCCACAAAGTAACAGACGCTCAGTGACACTGAAGGGATTACTCATATTTCCAGGCTTCTGCTGAGCTGCTGGAGAGCCTGGATGAACAAGGCCTATTCCTGGTCACCCCATGGAAAGAGCCCGCAACTGAACTGTGGGTTTCATCCTGACACTTTTAAATGAAGGACAAAACCAATGTGGCTGACAGACAGTAGCTGTGCAAAATAAAAGAATAAAAAAGAAGAACACATCACATGAGGGGAAAAAAACATTCTACAGAACAAAAACCTGTTTTCAAAATGAATACAAGTTGCAACAATTAAATAAAATAATAATAATGATGCACAAGAATTCCCCTATTTAGCAAAACGAAATAAGAAAAAAAAAAACGTGTGTATTAGGGTTGTTATGTTACAGCTAACAAGCACAAAAATAAATATGCAGAC
Organism: Bombina bombina; assembly: GCF_027579735.1. Lineage (NCBI taxonomy): Eukaryota > Metazoa > Chordata > Amphibia > Anura > Bombinatoridae > Bombina > Bombina bombina. Next base: position 714,894,411 of record NC_069501.1, on the reverse strand, counting down.
ATTTATGCTGAAAATGAAATGTCTCAGCCGGTAGTTGAGCAAAGAACAGCTGCTACTGATGAAGCCTTCCAGGGCAAAAGTGCATGAAGGACAAGCCGGAGCTGTGCACCAGCAGATCTTAGCCTGGTGTCATGAATCATGATGGGGACCTATGACACAGTTCAAACGATTTGAAATGCTGTCCTATAAGAACAGAGACTTAACTCAACCAACAGTAGCATCCTAAGTTGAGACAGGATAACTTTGTTTTGTGATGTCAATGAACCGATCCTACCAGGGCAGTTTAAAATGTTTTAAAGAGTTTCATTAAATGATTTGTTTTAGTTTATAAAGTGATCAAACAGCTCAGAGAACAGATAGAAAAAAGGTTAGGGGGATATACTGTGCTATTTTATATATAGTTGTTTCAAAGAAAAAGCTACTTTTATACTTCATTTTGTTTCAATTGGCATTTTATGCTAAATATGCCTTTTACTTGTCAGATGTGTCTCTGCCTATCAGCAGAGTTATGTTATCCCTTTTAACCAGCAAGATAAATACCTAGGTATGCTGCATGCACTTTAGATAGTTTCAAAATAAATGCTAAATTGTTCCGCTTGTATAAAGGGTTTTCTTAGATAACCACCAGCTATTTTGTCCTTTAATAGAGACTAAGGGGCCGATTTATCAATGTCTGTCGGACATGATACGCTGTGGCCAGAACTGCTTGTGCAATGCCACCCCTTGCAGGCCGCTAGCAGGGGTTGTCAATCAGCCTGATCGTATAGGATTGGGCAGATTGCAGCCTCAGAGGCAGCGGACCAGTTATGGAGCAGCGGTCTTTAGACCGCTGCTACATAACTGCTGTTTCCGCGGAAACAGGGGCATCAAGCTCCATTCAGAGCTTGATAATTCAGCCCCTAAGGCTACAGATATTAGATACTGTAAGTTTGAAAACATACATTATATATAGAAATCAACAAAATTGTCTTTAAAATTAAAATAAATATACTAGTATCCTAAGCAGGAAAACAACAGTTCAGGTGGTTATATCATTACAATGGTTAGTACAGCTAAACCACAGTGGAGAATTTGGTTTTGACATCAAATAAATGAAAAAACATAGGAGTTTATTCATATTCCTGCCTGAATAAATCCTCAGGACAGCCTTTATGCCAGCAAGTATTGAATTATTTAGTGTAATTGTAAGTACCATATCTGACAGACACAGCTATTTGTTTATCTTGTTTTTGTTTTGTGCTCCTCCAGTGTATTATATCACACTACTTCCTTTTATCATTTAAGCTACACATATCAAAAGTTATGTAGTTTCCTTATATTTTACATAATGCATCATTTCAATAGTCCTACTTTTAAAGGGACACTGAACCCATTTTTTTCAGATAGAGCATGCAATTGTTAGCATCTTTCTAATTTACTCCTTTTATCAATTTTTCTTCGTTCTCTTGCTATCTTTATTTGAAAAAGAAGGCATCTAAGCTAAGGAGACAGACAATTTTTGGTTTAGACCCTGGACAGCACTTGTTTATTGGTTGGTGAATTTATCCACCAATCAGCAAGAACAGCCCAGGTTGTTCACCAAAAATGGGCTGGCATCTAAACTTACATTCTTGCTTTTCAAATAAAGATACCAAGAGAATGAAGAAAATATAATAACAGTATAATAATAGGAGTAAATTAGAAAGTTGCTTAAAATGGCATGTTCTATCTGAATCACAAAAGAAAAAATTTGGGTTCAGTGTCCCTTTAAAGGTTTCCATTTCATTTATGTCATTTTCACTATAGTGTCCAGAATTATTCTCAGTATTAGGTGAGGCCTGACAAATGTTCTATTGACTGGCACACATAGCTCTATTTCAGCTGGTAATCTGAATAAAACACTAATGATGTCTTTCATGAATCAGTGCCCAGTTAAAAAAAATAAAAATAAAATAAAAACTATTCAAAACAGGGGCACTTTTATTCATGAAAGTTTACATTGCACTGGATTTTAAAAATACTAACCTTCTTCTCCTGAAACACCGGATCGCCGATCCCCTGCCTGCAGCTCCTCTATACACTTCATCAGCAATGATGAAATTGCATCTCTCCAATCATGGCTTCCCCTCAGGAGCGTTCATCTGGTGAGGCCACGCCGTGATAGGGGGAAGCCGGTTTCGCCATTGCTGTGTTAGTACAGCAGAAAGAAGCAGGCGGGGCGATCCAGTATTTCAGGAGAAGGTATTTGTAAAAATACGGTGAAATGTAAGCTTTCATTAATGAAAGTGCCCCAGTTTTTAATAGTTTTTTTTAAAAACCGGGCACTGATTCATGAAAGTTGACATTCATTTTAACTATGCCATTATATTGAATAAAATGCCTTTAATTATTGAAAGAAGAAAAAAGGCTCTACAAATTGACAATAAAAACCTGAGAAAACACTCACACCTACGAGAATATCGTCCATATGCACAGTATATAATCCAAATTAATTTAATTTTTTTTAAATAAAATGATCAAAAATTACCTTTTTTTTCTCTCGACATGCGAGTCACAATCTTCTCTGCCTGCATCTTTCTTTGATTTCTGTTTTCTAAATACAAATAATAGTCTATATTTCTTTAAATCAACAACCATTACTTTTCTGATCACAGTCTTGTACTATCTTTCTGAGGGTACTATATATATATATATATATATATATATATATATATATATATATATATATATATATATTTGCCTTTAGGTTATATGTACAAGCTGTATAATGACATGTAAATATTGCCTGAATGACATAAGATACATTTTACAGATTCCAAAATCCAAACCTTTTCCAGTCCCAAGCAGTTTGGATATAGGGTTTTCTACCTGTATTTATAATGACATAAACAGGCAGCTTGTTATTTGGGTCAGTGGACACCAAACAGAATTCTATTTAGTAATTAGTATGGGGCAAGCTATACTCTGCTTGTGTACAAAAACTGAGCATTCTGCAGCACTACAAACCAATTAAAATGCCTATTTTATGTAACTTGTTTACATAAACTGTCATGAAGTTCAAGTAATGTGTTGTAAATCATTTCATCTTGTGAATTTAAGGCATTTTAGTTTTTCACTTGAGCTCCTCCATCCCTTCTCTAATTTCACCCCGGTGTTTACAGCTCACCACGCCACAAATCTTTATTTCATGTCACCCACTGGCCCACACTGTCCCCACTCACTGTTTCTCCTAGACAAGTTAATAAGATGGAAGGCTCCCGTGAGGCCTGAAGCCAGTGAACATTATCACTTGGAAGCAAGGCAGAAATACTGACACATCGGAAATGACTTCAAGCCTATTAATTGCCCTTTCTTCTCTGGCAGGTCTTTGAGAGAAAGCTTGACAAATTGAAAGGAAGGATAGCTCTCCCTCCCCTAATCAGCATCACCCCCCTCCAACATACACACAGCTAGCCTAAATCAAAGTGTACTTCTGCCTTAATATCACTTACTCCTGATAAAACCCCACTCGCTAAATAATATAGACCAGGGGCGCACATAACTGCTCCTCAAACACAAAGAAAACTTCACGATTTCAAAGAAATGACTATAGAGCAAAATATCAGAGAAACCGATTGCCCTTAAGGAACATTATTAAAGGGACAGTGTAAAGCAATCATAAAATGCCATAATTTGTTGGAGCACTTTAATATTACGAGCAATTGTTGGTAAATGTGTTTAAAAGGACAGTGTACAGTAAAATACTCTCCCTTTTACTGTGTTCCCAATGATCCATTGTGCCTGTTGGAGTGTATGAAATTGTTTACAAATATTTAGTTTACCTTTATTTTGACATTTGTAATTGCTATTTGTGCATGTTGTATCCCCTTCTGTATTGAATATTAAAGGGACACTAAAGTCAAAATGAAAGTTTAAATCATTCAGATAAAGCAAGCAATTTAAAACAACTTTCCACTATACTTCAATTATTAAAATGTGCACATTATTTTTATATGCACACGTTTAGAGGTTTCAGTATATGTGTGTGTGTATATATATATATATATATATATATATATATATATATATATATATATATATATACACACACACACACACACATTTTGTGATTGGCTAATGGCTGTCACATTATACAGGGGAAGATAGCATTAGATTAACTTTGAAATTTGCCAGAAAACATTCTACTGCTCATTTCATTTTCAAAGTTCTATTGCATTGTATTTTTATTGTATTTGTCAAGTATTCAAACTACTTGGGACAAGAAAAGGTTTGGATTTCAGAATAGTTTGGATTTCGGAGTATTTGCATCTGTAATATGGGACAGATTGGAGAGGGGATGGAACCAAGGGTAAATAACAACCTCTTATGTCATTAAAGGGACATTAAACACTTTGAGATGGTAATATAAAATGATAAATTGTATATATAAAACAACTATGCAATATACTTTCATTATTTATTTTGTCCTCTTTGCCTGTAATTCCATACTGAAATTGTGAGATTTTCAGTTCCTATTAGAAATGGAAGTGCAGAACACTGTTAAATCCAGAACAACCATTGGCTGCACACTCTAATAACCTATGTATAATGTATAGCTGTCCCTAATTGGCCACAGCAGAGAAGGTAACACAAGTTACAACATGGCAGCTCCCAGTGTTTTATAGACACTAAAACTTTACACTTATGTTGTCACTTTTTAAACAACTAATGAAACTTTAAAAAATACATCTACATGTTAGTCATGGACTAATCTTTTCTTTGAATGCTTCATTCTATCTAGCATGTATTTAGTGTTTAATGTCCCTTTAAGGAAATATTTATATATCATTATACAGCATATACAGTACATGTAACTAAATGTAGTTTTATATCATTTTATTACTCTTCTATACAGAGTACTATCAGTAGGATTGGCGCTGGACTATTTGTAGGAGCAAGTTACAATGCTTGTTGCAGTCACACAATGTCCTGCAAAAACCCACACACTTACCATGCATATATTATCACAACTGAGCAACATTGTACCCTTTGGTTGTCAACATTCAAATCAATAGTTTTACCTTTTTGATTGGTAGTAATTTATGTAAACAGCAGTGATTTGATCCCCTTAACTGCCCCCTCACGTCTTTATGTTCCATATTTGTTATGCATAGAGACATAGGAAGCCTATTACATTTAGCTAATACTCTGGGACTTTAAAAAAACTGGACATTTTAAGTGTCCAGTATTTTTGTAAAGATTAAACAAACAAGCAAACCACTGGGATCTATTTGTTAAATCTACAAAATAATGTTTATTACAAATCAAACCTAATGCATATTTACTAAGATATAAATTCAGTAACAGTGGTTATTGCCTCATGTGCCAGCTACAGTATATATGATGCATCCTGATATGAACACGGATGTCCAGGCCCTCATTCTACCTATTACAGAATTAAGTAATATTTCTTGCTTGTGGGTTAGAAGTGTCAAGGTTACTGGAAGACATGAGCAAACAATGTGTCATTTGTATGTCCAGTAATGTATAGGTACAAGATCCCATGTGAGCAGGTTGTTGTTATAATTCTGAGAATACAAAATGTGTGACTGGATCGTCAAGCTTAAAAACGATATCCTGTGCATCCCCTAGGGGCAAGTATTGCATAATGTTTAGAGAGATATACTTCCACACAGGGTCTACACAGAACCTATATACACAAACGAAGTACAGCAGATTGGATTATTAAGGTCTGCTTCAAAAGTTAAAGGGACAGTAAACACTGTGTAATTACAAGACAATTCTGTTGTGCTGCTATAGAATAACATATCAGCCAAGTCTTAATGTTTTTACAACAAAATAACATCCTTTTTACTGCAATTATCTTTCAATAGCCAAACTCCAGCCACTATTTGCCTTATTTGGAGGAGCCAATCTAGGCTTTAGTTAGCAGAAAACAAAGCAAGCCACTGTCATAAAGTTAGTATAAAAAGTCAAATAGGGACAGATATGTAGAAAAATTAGCCTTGAGAAGTCAGTAGGGTGCATTTTAAGTTCTGAGAATTAGAAATTGCTCAATTTTCAGAGCTAAAATACATGAAAAGTGGGCAAAATGAATAATGAAAATATTTTGTAAAGTTGTTTAACCCTTTTGTGCCGGGGTTACGTGTCTACATCGGAACAACCTTTCAGCTGTAAAAAAAAAAAAAGAAATCTTGCAATCGTGCACGTGATCTCGAGATTTCAATGATGGGATCACGTCAGGGGGGCGTCCCTATGATGCTAGGCACACCCTCCAGACAGCGATCCCATCAGGGAAGTGCCAGTGGCTTCAGGAAAGCCAAGCGGTTAGGACGTTGTATTCTGTCCTTCGCCGCTAAAGCCCAGCAAAATATGGACGGAATACAACGCCCTAACGGTGTTAAAAGGTTAATTATACAAAAGTAAATATTTTCATACAAAAATCTTAAAAGGATACTCAACCCAATTTTTTCTTTGATGATTCCGATAGAGCATGCAATTTTAAGAAACTCTCTAATTTACTTATATTATCAATTTGTCTTCGTTCTCTTGGTATCTTTATTTGAAAAGACGGAATGTAAGCTTACGAGCCGGCCCATTTTTGGTTCAGCACCCTGGATAGTGCTTGCTGATTGGTGGCTGCATTTAGCCACCAATCAGCAAGCACTACCCAGGTGCTGAACCAAAGATGAGCCGGCTTGTAAGCGTAGATTTCTGCTTTTTCAAATAAAGATACCAAGAGAACGAAGACAAATTGAAACTAGGAGTAAAATATAAAGTTGCTTAAAATTAAATGCTCTATCTTAATCATGAAAGAAAAAAATTGGGTTCAGTATCCCTTTAAGGTGTTTACGGTCTGTATGAGAAAGATAATATAGCACTTCCTAATCACAAACAGGCAGCCGCAGAGAGTCCTTATCTTCAGACCATAAAGATCCCAACTTAAAGGGACATGGTGAGGTAAAAATAAGCTACATTTTCTGCCAAAATACATTTAAAAGCATTTTATTAGGTTAAGATTTCATTTTATTAGGTTAAGATTTCAATTGCAAAAATCACATTCCCCAGCTCTCCACAGCAGCATGCAAAAATTAATTTGCTTAGCCTTCTACATGACTGGTTCCATTCAGACAAACATACACATGTTGCAGTGGAGTATAAAACTTTAAATTAGGGCTTGACAAATGTATTAAAAATGTAGGTGCCCGGTCAAAATGTAGGAGCCAAAACATTTTATAGAACAATCAATTTAATCATGGTAGTCTTTGTAATTCATAAGCAGGCTGCTTATTTTACTTCTACATTATCTTTAGCGTCTTCTCCAATGTCGGTCAGGCCCTAAACTGTTAATGGGCATAATCCAACAAGAAATATACACAGAGAAAAGCTTTAGCAGTGATCTCTGTCACACTGAAAAAAGTCCGGAGCTGCAGTTAAAACTTCCTTGCTCAGACCTCCTGCTGTTATGTGTCTGTATATTTAGTCTAGGTGTAAAGTGTTTTTCTGTTATTGTGTGAATCATCCATTGTCCTTTTGTAAGTCAGGATGTGATTAGAATCTTGTTTAACTAACCATTGTCTGATGTTTGTCTCATTGCATAATATGTGTTTCCATTGATTATGTGGTAACTACCCCCTTTGTTGGAAATGTATAAAAGCTGTCTTTTCTGTGCAATAAAGCAGTTCCTATTTTGACCCTCAAGCATTCAGTCTTGGCTAATGTTCTTGGGGGTAACTGTAACAACTTGCAGCGACCGTTATTCTAATAGCGGCAGGTATCCAGTGAAGGTTCATAGGTTGGCGTTTGGTGGGAGGAAGCCGACATTAGCGGGTATACCCAGTCTGGGGTACCGAGACCTGCTACAATTGGCTGGCAGCGGTGGGATCTGCTTCCTCCTTACGGAGCAGTTCCAAACTACCAGTGGTACCTCGATGGAAATGGAGGCTGAATTCCAGTGGAGATTGCAGGCAGTGCTGACCAAGTTTGATGGCCCTGTCTTGGCAGAGGGCAAACTGGCCTGGAAGGATATAGTTCGAAGGAAACTCTGGTACGAGGCTCTCCAGTTCGAACAGGACTACCAGGGGAAGTCCCTTCCTACTCCAGAGCAGCAATACTGGCTCCAGATGGATCTACGAATGCTGTTCCTGGGAAAGCAGCCCCTGGAGGAATGGATGGCCGAATTGGACGGATTGGTCCAGACAGAGATAGAGGTGGATGAAGGGTATCGGGCACTGCTGTGGCCCAGGTGTGTCCGGAGATGGAGATGGATGATCCTACAGAGGGCTATGACTACAACGGCCCAGGATTGCTATTTGAAAGTTTTATACAGGACCCCCACTGCGGGAGTATGGCAGAGTGGCATCAGAAGGACATACTGGAACACAGAGAGCTGAGGCTGAACCTTACAGAAGTACCCGGACTGAGAGACGATCTTTATTACCTAGCTGCCCACGAGTGGGAGCTAGAAAAGGCTGTTAGATCTCGTTCAGCAGCATGCCTCAGAGCCTGAAGAGGGCTATGGTGCAGCGATCAAGGATTTATTGCACTTTTCCTCAGAGGAGTGGCAACCGGCAATGAGCTACCATGAGCTTCTAGACCATAATCAGCAGCCTGGCCCTGAGCTTTTCCCACCAGTAGAAGCACTGGCAACAGGGCAGGGCACCAATGACCTCTGTCCAGCACCTGTGATATCTCTGGAGTCCCAAGGAGAGGAGGTAGTCAATTTCTCTACACAGCCACAGGCTCCAGAGATTGATAATTTAATAGACTTTTGCTCTGAGGCGGGACAGAGCGGTGAGCCACCAGCAGAAGACATGGCCACAGGGCAGAGCACCCCTGGCCTCTGCCCAGCACCTGTAGCAGCTTCGGGAAGCCATGGAGAGGAGGTAGCCGCCCTCTCTCCACAGCAGCAGAGTCAGTTCCAGGTAGAGGAGTTAACTGACCTCTCTCCCCAGCAACAGAGCGGTTTTCAGGGAAAGGATGTAGCTGACCTCTCTCCACAGTAGCAGAGCGGTTTTCAGGGAGAGGAGGTAGCCGACCTCTCTCCCCCAGTGGCAGAACCAGTTCCAGGGAGAGGAGGTAGCCGACCTCTCACCCCAGCGGTAGAGTGGTTTCCAGGGAGAGGAGGTAGCTGACCTCTTTCCCCAGCAACAGATCGGTTTCCAGGGAGAGGAGGTAGCCGACCTCTCTCTCCCCATCGGCAGAACCAGTTCCAGGGAGAAGAGGTAGCCAACCTCTCTCCCGAGTGGCAGAGCGGTTTTCCAGGGAGAGGAGGTAGCCGACCTCTTTCCACAGCGGCAGAACCAGTTCTAGGGAGAATAGGTAGCCTTCCTTTCTCCCCAGAGGCAGAGCGGTTTCCAGGGAGAGGAGGTAGCCAGCCTCTCTACCGAGCAGCTTAGCATGTTCCAGGAAGAGGTGGTCAGCATTCTCACTCCCCAGTGGCCAAAAACAAAAATGGAAGAAAGTTTTGGGCTGGGTCATCCGACTAACTCAGGTCCAAACCAGTGGGAGGTCTGGTACTTGGTTAGTCTACCCGGAGGGGAGGGGGGTAGAAATGTAAGAGAGGACTGCAGGCCAGCCTCCTCCCCACGGAGTATGGACCCAGGAACTTGAGGGGATTCTATGATTTGGGAGGTGGGTGCCCAGGGTACATTTGGAGTACATTTACCCTGGATTCAGGTTTATCCAGTTTCCATGAATTCCCAGAGACTCTGAGGACTGGAGGGAACTGATACAGAGTTGGGATTCCTGTGTTTTGTTGGAGTATAAGGTGACAGCCCAATTCAGTATTGCCTGCTCCAACCACCACCACCCCTAGACTCAGGTGTGAGACACAGAGCAGGAGATTACACACAGCACAGACAATCTAATGCTGAGACCTCCTGCTGTTATGTGTCTGTATATCTAGTCTAGGTGTGAAGTGTCTTTCTGTTATTGTGTGAGTCATCCATTGTCCTTTTGTAAGTCAGTATGTGATTAGAATCTTGTTTAACTAACCATTGTCTGATGTTTGTCTCATCGTATAATATTTGTTTATATTGATTATGTGGTAACTACCCCCCTTTGTTGGAAATGTATAAAAGCTGTGTTTTCTGTGCAATAAAGCAGTTCCTATTTCAACCTTCAAGCATTCAGTCTTGGCTAATGTTCTTGGGGGAAGCTGTAACAACTTGCAGCAGCCATTATTCTAATAGCGGCAGGTATCCAGTGGAGGCTCATGGGTTGGCGTTTGGTGGGAGGAAGCTGACTTTAGCGGGTATACCCAGTCTGGGGTACCGAGACCCGCTACATCATCAAGGGGAGTTTCCACCGTGATCATCTCCGACAGAGAATCACACCAATAGGTAGCGTCCCCAGCCACCGCAACAACCACCGCTGCAGGCTGAAATCAAAATCCTGTGTGCTGAAACATCTTTCTTAACAGAATTTCTAGCTTCTTATCCATGGGCTCCTTAAACAACAAACTATCCTCAAGCGGGATAGTGGTGTGCTTAGCAAGCGTGGAGATAGCTCCATCCACCTTAGGGACAGATCCCCATAACTCTAATTGGGAGTCAGGAACTGGGAACAATTTCTTAAAGGAAGAAGAAGGGGAAAATGAGGATCCAAGTCTTTCCCATTCATTCTTAATGATATTTGCCATCTTTACAGGAACCGGGAAAGTTTGTGGCACCACCCTGTCCTCATACACCTTATCAAGCTTAGGAATAGAAGGTTCCTCGGGTAACTTGGGTTCAGGAACCTCTAATGTAGCCAACACTTCCTTTAACAGAAAGCGTGTGCTCTATCCTAAATCTAAAGTCTGGTTCCTCTGCAGCCGGAGGCCTAGAGGCAGCCGATTCTGACCCAGAAAGAGCCTCCTCTGAAGAATCAGAGGCGTCTTCATCAGCGGATAGTTTAGTATCAGATAAATCCAACAAGTTAGTAGATGACCCCTGGAAGGATAGCAGTATTTAGTGCTTTACCTCGCTCTGCAAGCAAAAGGTTAAAGGCCGCAGACACTGCCCTTTGCAACTGTTCAGTAAAGTCTGGCGGTAACAGGGCCCCTCCTGAAGGAGGATTAGTAGTGCAATGGGGAGCTGCTTGTGTAATAGGAGATGATTGCAGGGAACGCACCTCGCGGGGCAGAGACCCCCTCAGAGGTGGATGGCTCAGTGGTACTAAACATCTTGTTCTTTTTAGATGTAACTACTTTATCAAGGCATGTGGAACATAATTGAGCAGGCGGGTATACCGTAGCTTTCTCACAATAAAAACAGGTATTAGATTTGGTGAAAGAGGGAGTACCCTCTAACGCATCAGATTCCTCCATAGCTTGCGCTTTTACGATGGACTACAAAAAATTAAATGGCACCTTTATACCCCCGATGGCCGGGGCACTCAAAACCTCCTATGACCAAGGCCCCACAGAGAAACCGCTTCATCTCCTGCAAACCGCACGGTCAGGAAAGAGGAAGTTAACGATGCCACACACGGTCACATGGAGTGCCATGCAGGACCGCCCCTGCTGCAGGGAGAAAAGCACGCCAAAATGACAGGCTGCGCAGTTATCCAAAATGAAAGTAAAATCTGAATGTTCTCATATCTGCCAGAGCCACATCTCACACATGTCGCAGCATAAAATATAATGAAGTAAATCATGTATAATCCATCCTTTTCAATAATCCCCTTCTGGAGATATTAACCCTCAATTCCATACAGATAAAGGAGTCACACTGTGACCCTGTCTTCTTACGTTATCATATAAGATAAAAATTAAATGATCTTACTGGAATCATTGCCGTGGAACAGAAACACAGTCTCTCAAGTTTGACAGTCTTGTACCATCGCTCCTGACATGAACTTGAGTGAGAGAAGCAGGCAGTGAAACTCGTCAACACTGATTGCTTAGGAGTTGTTAATATGAGTCTGGATGGTTTTGCAGAAAGACTCTCCCTGCATCTCCAGACCCTAACATTCGTCAATGCTCTCACTGAGAGGCTGACAAGACTATTTTAAAACTCCAGTCCCATAGCGAAGAATACTACCCTTCATAAGAGATTACTCTGAATCTTCCGACACTTCTCTGCCAGCATCCTGTGACAAAAGGCAAAGAATGACTGGGGGGGTGAGGGGAATGGGGAGGTATTTAAGCCTTTGGCTGGAGTGTCTTTGCCTCCTCCAGGTGGACAGGTTCTGTATTCCCACAAGTAAGGAATGAAGCCGTGGACTCTCCTCATATTAAGATGGAAAATTCTTTCTTCTCCCATTCTCTTACACTGAAAACTCACATGATAATAATAATTCTCTTTTCAGTGAATTCTGTTGTCTCTTAAAGAGGGGGAAAAAAAGAACGAACAAAATTATTGCTAAATTCAAAATTACCTGCTTGAAGCAAGAGACACATTTCTATGGTGCGTGCAAAGCTGCTTTTGCATAAAGATTTTATGCAGAGTGTATATAAAATAATGACCGTGGATTTGTTCCCAGAGTGCTTAAGAAATGACATTGTTAATTTTGATGTGAAGCAGAAACTGAAGTCAATATAAGACTGCCATCTTTACAGCTTTATTTTAAGGTGGATTTCACAACAGCCAGTCGCAAACTTAAAACACAATCTTTAAACCATTACCCAAGAAAATACCAAGTCATTTGTTTCTTTGTTTTAGTGTCTTTGTAATTAAAGAGAATCAAATTTCATAAATATATCTTCAGCTGTACTTATCAAGACACATCCTCTATCCTATCAATTAGTATTACAATAACCTCGCTCCCTTGTTGCCTTTGCTATTAGCATTTTGATTGAACGTCTGTTGAGAAGTGACTGCTAACAGAAGATTGTGTTCACAAAGTAATGTTCCTTTATTCATTCCCATTGAAGCTTGTCTGGTTGTCTCCGGTCGCTACACAAAGCAGACAAGACACTTCCTAAAGCAACTAAATTTGATCATATTTTCATGAGCTCTGATAGTCTGGCTGAGGCTACAGTGCCTTTTTCTGGCACAGAGTTTCAGAAAGTTGCTTCAAGTTTTATCTGCCATTATGGTAACACAATTTTTTCAAGCTTAAAAAGTAGAGAACCCAAATAACAATATATATGTACTTCTTAAATATATGGGATATTATTTCCAAATATATAGCCAGTAAAACTGGAAAGCCAGGAAGATTACGTTCAAGTATTGATATTGTTTATACTATTTTAGTAAAAGGTACAAAGAATATATATATATATATATATATATATATATATATATATATATATATATATATATATATATATATATATACACACACACACACAGTTGTGCTCATAAGTTTACATACCCTGGCAGAATTTATGATTTATTGGTCATTTTTCAGAGAATATGAATGATAACACAAAAACTTTTCTTTCACTCATGGTCAGTGTTTGGCTGAAGCCATTTATTATCAATCAACTGTGTTTACTCTTTTTAAATCATAATGACAACAGAAACTACCCAATGACCCTGATCAGAAGTTTACATACCCTGGTGATTTTGGTCTGATAACATGAACACAAGTTGACACAAAGGGGTTTGAATGGCTATTAAAGGTAACCATCCTCACCTGTGATCTGTTTGCTTGTAATTAGTGTGTGTGTATAAAAGGTCAATGAGTTTCTGGACTCCTGACAGACCCTTGCATCTTTCATCCAGTGCTGCACTGATGATTCTGGATTCTGAGTCATTGGAAAAGCAAAAGAATTGTCAAATGATCTGCGGGAAAAAGTAGTTGAACTGTATAAAACAGGAAAGGGATATAAAAAGATATCCAAGGAATTGAGAATGCAAATCAGCAGTGTTCAAACTCTAATAAAGAAGTGGAAAAATGAGGGTTTCTGTTGAAACCAAACCACGGTCAGGTAGACCAACTAAAATTTCAGCCACAACTGCCAGGAAAATTGTTTGGGATGCAAAAACAAACCCACAAATAACTTCAGATGAAATACAGGAGATGTGGTGTGGCTGTTTCAAGATGCACAATAAGGAGGCACTTGAAGAAAGATGGGCTGCATGGTCGAGTCGCCAGAAGAAAGCCATTACTACGCAAATGCCACAAAGTATCCTGCTTACAATACGCCAAACAGCACAAAGACAAGCCTCAAACCTTCTGGCACAAAGTCATTTGGAGTGATGAGACCAAAATTGAGCTTTTTGGCCACAACCATAAACGCTACATTTGGAGAGGCGTCAACAAGGCCTATGATGAAAGGTACACCATTCAAACTGTGAAACACAGAGGTGGATCGCTGATGTTTTGGGGGGGGCACAGGAAATTTGGTCAGAATTGATGGCAAGATGAATGCATGTATGTTATCAAACAGAACGCCTCATTTTCCACTTCTTGTTTAGAGATTTTAACACTGCTGATTTGCATTCTCAATTCCTTGGATATCTTTTTATATCACTTTCCTGTTTTAAACAGTTCAACTACCTTTTTCCCACAGATCCTTTGACAATTCTTTTTTCTTTCCCCATGACTCAGAATCCAGAAACGTCAGTGCAACACTGGATGAAAGATGCAAGGGTCTGTCAGGAGTCCAGACATTTATTGACCTTTTATACACACACACTAATTACAAGCAAACAGATTACAGGTGAGGATGGTTACCTTTAATAGCCATTCAAACCCTTTGTGTCAACTTGTGTGCATGTTATCAGGCCAAAATCACCAGGATATGTAAACTTTTGAGCAGGGTCATTTGGGTAGTTTCTGTTGTCATTATGATTTAAAAAGAGTAAACACAGTTGATTGATAATAAATGACTTCAGCCAAACACTAACCATGAGTGAAAGAAAAGTTTTTGTGTTATCATTCATATTCTCTGAAAAATGGCCAAGAAATCATAAATTCTGCCAGGGTATGTAAACTTATGAGCACAACTGTATATATATATATATATATATATATATATATATACACACACATACACAATATATATATATATATATATATATATATATATATATTTTCTAAGTTTTTAAAATGTCTCATGAATAAATCCCTGAGAGCTAGTCAACAATAAATGCACTAGTGCTTTGCAGCGCTGCTCCATATTTGACTGTTCTCTTCAAACAGCACTTTGTTCTGGATGCAATGTGTTAAGGAAAACTTATACAGTGCAGCCAGAGTGCAGTGCTGTTTGAATAGAACAATCTGATGCAAAACAGCGCTGCAAAGCGAAAGAGGCAACAGTTCCTGCAGGTGCCCATTCTTTCTGCAGACATGCTGCAGATTCTGTGATGACATCTCAGATCACAGCATGTCCTGCCTTAGGGCTTGCACCTAAGTAAAAGTAAAGGTTGTCTGTCAAATATATTATGGCACCTCACTAGTGGAATCAGACTGATGTACTTCAGAAAAGTTCTTCTTTGTGAAAAGCTGCTCCTATGTGGTAACTCACCATAGAACAAGCTATTGAGTTGTTGTTATTTCCTGGTAGAGAGCTTCTCTTTCTGTATACATCCCTGATAAGCCCCCCCCCCAGAAAGTGGAAACAAACATCTAGGGTTTTCAATGTTGAGGCTGAAGTAGTGACACGTTTTAAAACTTGCATATACCTTTGTTAGTTTCCTGGTTGAGCTATTCTCTCTCCTGATATACATTCAGTAATAAGCATTAAGAACTAGTTTCCTTAAAGGGACAGTCTAGTATAAATTAAACTTTCATTATTCAGATAGGACTTTTCATTTTAATCAACTTTCCAATTTACTTTTATCATCAAATTTGCTTTTTTCTCTTGGTATTCTTAGTTTAAACTAAACATAGGTAGGCTCATATGCTAATTTCTAAGCCTTTGAGGGCTGCCTCTTATCACATGCTTTTTAAATCTGTTTTCAACACAAAGAGACTAAAAGTACACGTGGACCATATAGATAACACTGTGTTCAGGCACAGGGGGTTATTTAAGATTTAGCACAAAACGATGCTACATTTAAGACAATAGATAATAATAAACAGTCACAGTCATGTGATCAGGGGGCTGGAAGAAGGTTCCTATATACAAGATAATCACAGAGGTAAAAAGTATATTAATATAACTGTGTTGGTTATGCAAAACTGGGGAATGGGTAATAAAGGGATTATCTATATTTTAAAACAATAACAATTCTATGGTAGACTGTCCCTTTAAGCGTAATGTGGAAAACCAGACATAGATCCATTGCCTATGAGTAAAGCTGCAGTATAGATCAATAAAAATTATTAGACAATCTGTTTTTGGATTCTAAAGCAAATGTCATACAAACAGTGAATATTTTGATTGCCAGAGAAAGTTAAAAGCCTCTGAGGCAAGAGTCTGGTGTATTTTCAACACAAATAAAGCATTTGTAAGTCCACACACATTCACATCAATAATAGTCCCACTTGCAAACTGTCTTAGGGAAGGTAATTTAGAAAGTGTTTGTAAAGCAAATGCATTAAAGCTATGACCCGATGCAGTCCAGTCTTGTTTACGTGAGGATTGTACCAAGGTTTTATTTTATTACCACTGAAGTTTTCTGTGTACATTTCACTTGTTGGAAACATCATTATAAAACAATGTCTGCTACAGAAAACCTTTAAACAAACTCAATGAATCCAACATCTACTAATAATAGTGGTCTGGAAGATCTCAAGGACTGAACAAATGCCAGCAAGTTGAGGCTGAACCCTCTACAAAATAAAGGAGACCCCAGTTGCACATCAGCATCTTCTCTGGATAAAGCAATAACTGCTCAATCAGATTAGTGGAACTTTTCAGTAGTTCTAGATAGTGACCTAACATCGACATCAGGTTACAATTAGTTTTTTTTCATCTGAAGAATGGTGTTCAGTTAAAGAACACAGTATTACCAGATCATCTCTCTACATTGGTTCATGATGTTACAGTCTCAAGACTGCACTACTACATCTACAAAGGACTACAAAATAAATATTCTTCTTGCTGACATACAAAGCACTGCATGATCAGGATTCCATATTCCCAAAGAAGCTCCTTATTACCAGTCAAAATGTTCACTAATGCTTCTGGTGAAAATCTGATAACAGAACCCAAAATCAACTTACCTCTGGAGCATCACGATACTGAACTCGCTAAGTTTGTATAATAAGCAATCCCCCTTCTTGGACATATAAAAGAGCATCTAAATAGATTTTTGTTCAGCTAAACATTTCATACTACATTGAAATATATATATATATATATATATATATATATATATATAAAATTATTCTCTTTGAATAACTAACTTTCTTCCCAGAATATTTCCTCCAGAGCATTGGGTTCCATTTGGGAGTGCTATATAAACAGCAAAAAGAAGAAACAGATGAATAATCTAGGATTTCTATTATATGAAGGAAAAAATTGGCAGATGTATCCCTGTTCTAGAGGGGTGAATAATCCATTCTCAAAGGGTGGCATTCAGGATGTTTCCTGTAACTAATCTATTCCCCATCATATAATACTAAGAGAATATGATAATAAACTATAGGGCTATCCTAATAATGACATCAACTGGTTCTTTTAAAATTGTTTCAGACTTGAGATTTTGAAATATACATTTAAAGCAATACACATGTCTGTCTATCCTCAGTCAGTATCTTACTGAATCATGTGCTGTTAATAATTAATTGTATTAGCATGTGTAATAGCTAAATCTGAGCTATCAATTGGCTGGTACCCACTCACACTGACACCTCTGAAGGGCAGTATCAAATATGCCTTGAATATGAAGACAAATTACTGCAATTGCAAAATCCACACTCAGCTTACAAATAATTTGCTGGTGTAAATCTGGATTCACAAATTGGAACACACCTGTAAATGTCTGTAAATACAAACTGCTTCATCAAAGAGTGTTTTATAGCCACATTTATACAAGGTAATAAGACATTAAAAGAAAAACGAAAGGTATCATTCATTACATAAACCCTTGTGGTTAAAAATCATGTTATTGTGATTCAAAGTGCCTTTGTACTTTCCATCACACACTGCTCAAGAGTGTGAACGGTTTAACTAGCATCATTAGGCGAGAACCGGAATGTATTCTCAAGGTATAATGAATTATAAAGACAAGACTTCATTAAACCCACCGTAGTCAAATAAAAATGACCTGCCACATCCGACAGTTCTATTTACTCATATTCCCATTGCTGATGCCTTTCACTGATAAATTAAATGCCCCAGTCACAAAGGACAGACATGGAAAATGGAAAATCGTTTCAATTACACAGTATGCTTAACCCCTTTGCTGCTGTAAGGTTACAAAAAGAATGTCTGCCTATAATAGGACAGAGCAACCTTCAACCACATTTGTTTTGTAAAAACACATTTTAATTTTTTTTTCTTCCTGGCCTGGTATTTTTCACCTGGCTGTTCTATTCTGTATATTACTTTATTGTAAAGATTGGACCCTGAACACCTACAGTAACACAGTAAAACACACTAAACTATTATAAATTTGAGAATGACTAGTACATTTCTTTTTTCCAATAAGGGGCAATTATTAATATATCTGGCAGTACATGGAGTACAATTAAAACATGTAAATATTAGTATGAAACCCTTATTTTTCATGCTTTAAACTGCCATAGCATGTCAGAGTATACATATATATGATAATGCATTATCAGAGTAACTAAATACATTTAAAGGGAAAACCTAGTGTAAAATGAAAAGGCTCAGGCTTATTATGTCATTTGTTTGTATAACACCTGACTTTTTACTGTGTGTTTAGCTACTTTAAAAGGGTTAATACCAAATTAAATGTAAACTCTGGGAACACCCTCATTTTGCATTTGATGAGGATATGACCAGTGACCAGAGCATACTCATATACACCTTCCTATCATTATTTCACCTTCTGTATCCTTGTCTGGAGCGCCATAGAAGCACAACTTTGACTATTTCAGGAGTTAAATAGTAAAAGAAAAGAATGAACTTTAAAACAATAAATAATTTTATTTTCCACAATAATATCCCTTTAAAGACACTATAGATATATATGTGTGTCAGTGTTTATAAAGCTATATGTCCTCTTTGGAGGTATAATGAAAAATGAATGTTTATCTGGAAAATCCACTCTGTGTATTCCTTTTTTTATGATTTTAATCAACACAGTGTGACCTTGTAAGCATCTGCTGTTAATGCACCATTTTATTATTTATCAAACCAATTCTTTATAGAATGACTAATTTTATATCCACAGCTGCTCCCTCCTTGCCTCAACAGCTGCCTGCTCCAAAGTACAATATTCAGGTTCACTGTTTCGCCGCCAGTACTCGTAGATACATGCACAGCCCAACTTCACACCAAGCCATTCACCCTTTAGCGCCACACTTGGCTTTCTTTCACATTGGAAACACTGTGTGGACAGTCAGGTGAGAATTATTAGCCATCAAAAAATATTAAACACTAAAAAAAGACTAATTTTCTAGTAATCAGTGGCCCCATACAGAAGCACATTCATGCATCTCTAAACTGTACACATTTAGACACTGGCAAATGAAAAAAATCCACTGAATAACTCCTGGCAAATCCTGACTGATGCAAGATCTAAGGAAGAGCTGAAAACTGTACAAACAGCTGCCAGATGAATGAGGATAGTCACACAGACAGGCCCAGTCTGCCCTTTAGAACATTTGCAACCCGATTACTAACTCCAGCCCCACAGTCGGTAACAGTGACCTCACTTCTCAGGCATAACTGGTATAGCTACTAAATAAAAAACACACAATATGAATGGGGTATATCAGGTTGTTCAATCTAAGGCCCAGGCATTAAAATAAGAACCTCAAATGTGTATTTTTTTTTCTCCATTCAGACTTATTATCCCAAAGGCAGAACATGATGTGATGTTAGATGTCATTGCAGAAAATGCAGCATATCTGCAGAAAGAACAGGAGACATGAAGGAACTGTTAGCCTTTTCGCTTTGCAGCGCTGTTCCATATCAGGCTGTTCTCTTCAAACAGTGCTGTGCACTGGTTGCACTGCATACATTTTCCTTAACACTGTGCAGCAAATTGCTGTTTGAAGAGACGAGTCAAATACAAAGCAGAAGCACATTGATTGATAACTAGCTCTCATGGATTTTTCAACCCTGCGCCTTAGCCTTTCTCGCAGAGCTGTGACTCCTGAATGTAAGATGTTCTTGTGAGAAATGCACCTTTTTTAATACATTTTTTCTTTTTTTCTCTAATATGCAACGCAATTTTCAACTGCTGCAATATATTATACAACTTTAAAAATGGCTTTATTCTCCACTTAATCAACACATTGCAATTGAACTGCAACTGACTAATTAAAAAAATAATTTCAAAGTAACCTGGGCTTATTATTGTCCATGAACCAGCCCTGCCTTGCAAGGGGAGGGAAAATGATTTATCAAGTGTGACCATTCCTTCCACTTCTCCCTGCCATTCCTCTCTTATTCTTCCTTCATCTTCCCTTTACTCTCCTATAATTTTGCTCCATTTTCTCTCCCTGACACCATCAGGCCCATTTATCAAGCTCCCTATGGAGCTTGAAGGGCCGTGTTTCTGGCGAGTCCTCAGACTCGCCAGAAACACAACTTATGAAGCAGCGGTCTAAAGACCGCTGCTCCATAACCCTGTCCGCCTGCTCTGAGCAGACGGACAGGAATCGCCGGAAATCAACCCGATCGAATATGATCAGGTTGATTGACACCTCCCTGCTGGCAGCCAGTTGGCCGCAAGTCAGCAGGGGGCGGCGTTGCACCAGCAGCTTTTGTGAGCTGCTGGTGCAATGTTAAATGCGGAGAGCGTATTGCTCTCCGCATTTAGTGAGGTCTTGCGGACCTGATCCGCAGTGTCAGATCAGGTCCGCAAGCCCTTTGATAAATTGGGGCCCATGTGTTCTCTCACAAGCTAGGTTGTTGCACTTGAGTTGGTCATGTGACAACGTCCCTAATAATATCACTGTGATGTTAGCCACAATGAGTACAAAACTAGGCAAACCACTGGGGAAGTTCTGACAATCCCCAAGAGCACAAAAAGCATTACTTTTTAACTAACCATTTAGATAAACACATATACCATAATTATATTTTTAAAATGTTAGCTTAAACTATTTGAAAGTTTAGGAACAGAAAAACAAAACACAAAATAGACATAAGTGTCTCACGTGGTTTAAATCTTAAGTACTGAGATCCAAGAATCCTCCTAGGACTGCGTGTGACAAACAGCTTTTACAGTCTCTATTAGCAAAGGACTGGAGAACATTAGTTTCTGGCTCCCAAGAGACTTTTTAGCATAAGGAAACAGTTTTACCTATGTGGCATCTGGAATAAAAACAGTCACA
The DNA here is from genome assembly GCF_027579735.1 of Bombina bombina. Taxonomy (NCBI): domain Eukaryota; kingdom Metazoa; phylum Chordata; class Amphibia; order Anura; family Bombinatoridae; genus Bombina; species Bombina bombina. The sequence continues at coordinate 714,873,132 of NC_069501.1, read as the reverse complement.
GCTTTTATATTGTAAACACAGAGACATATACAGGAACTACTAGCCACTATGTATTATTTCAAGCAAATGTACTGCCCATAAATTTAAAAATGTTATTGCCTAGATCATTCTGTCTCTCAAGAACTCATTTTGAGCAATCACAAATCCAAGGGTTTAACCCTCTCTCTGAGTGGATGCTGCACGAAAGAAACCGATTAACTAAAAACTAAATACGCAATGTTATCAGTACCAATGGTTTAGAACAAGAGCTTGGTAAATGGAGGTTTGAAATTAGTAAAATAAGTTAGAGCTAAAAGGCAGGTACATTTTACGATGCTTTCTGTGCACCTTTTTTGTTACTGTTTATGGTGACCCGCATGTTCTTTAAGCATTTCATGTATACCGTCTCAACATATTGCTCCATACATGTAAGGATGTCTTGCTAGCACATCTCCTGCATCAGGGGTGGCATGTTTGATTGAATAACACTAATGGCTATCCCAGAAAAGGCCGTAGCGCACATCTACTTGTAGGTTGAGGCTTGAGAAGTTGCACAACTATTAATAACTCTGTTGTTACATATGAACACCACAAATAAATATAGATGTTCCTCTGATTGGCCACAGCAAAGTTGAGAATGTTATTTCACCAGTCATTTCATGGGGTATATCCCTAAACTGCTGCGGGAAAATTAATGTTTCTAGCAAAATATGACTTTCTACGGAACACTGAAATTAAAATTGCATGATTCACAATTTAAAAAAAAACTTTCCAATTTACTTTAATTATCAATTTGTCTTCCTCAATCTTTTTATATGCGCACTTTCTGAGGTACCAACTCCTACTGAGCATGTGCAAGAGCTAACATTGTATATGTTTATGAGCCTGAAAATAGTCACATGATATAGTGGGTAAGAAAATGGAAGCAATCTTGGAAATGTCTCACAAAAATAAATATCTACTGATAATTTGATATTCAGAGTAAGTTCTATAAGATTGTGTTTTTTTATGGTGCATTTGTGGATTATGCTATTCTACCGGATTTAATTGATCCTTTAAAACAGGGCTCCAATATTTTTATTTGTGTGTCCCCAGCACCACTGAACAGAAAACAGACATCAGTACTATGTTATTGAAATATCAGTGAATCAATTCTCATTAAGTAATTAAGTGTCTTTGTATAACATTTGATAAATTTGAGTAGTACGTACAGTTAAACACATTAATAACTATTTTCTATATACGTTTTACCTAAAATGTGATTATAATCTATATTTATTTTCTTCTTTAGCATAAGTGTGTGTATAAGTAATGTAGCCCCTGACAAATCCAGCTAGTGATCAATCCTCCATATAAAAAAATCACATTAGGGCTCCCTATTGTAAAACATTGTGGATTAAATAAAGAGGCTGGTTATGTCCCTTTATATAAGGTATATCAGCAGCACATATACGTTAGCTGAAATTCTTCCACGCAGATAAAACTGCCAGCTGAAAGTCATACTAAATGGTCATTTTGTGAGGACTTTATTTAGAAATGTTCCAATTGTTTGCCTTGTGATGTCATCCTGTCGAACTGCAGGTGCCAGGTGCCTTTTTAGCCCCCCCCCCATACACACTGGTACAAAAATACATTGGCTGAATCAGGGCTCTCTTCATGGTTCATAATTAATCAACTTAATTAAAATATATCTATCTAAACAATGCTGTGTTACTTTACGATTTGCGGAAATTGTCATAGTATCAACTCCGCTTTTCCCAACTATTGTTAAAAGGTGCTTTGGGCAGCAGTGTGTTTGAACTCTTTCAGTAAATATAGCACACATTATTGCAATGCACACCTACTCACTACTGTAATTCAGTTTGTCTATATATATATATATATATATATATATATATATTAGTGATGCACCGAAATGGAAATTCTGGACCGAAACCGAATCCGAAAATCCGTGATGCACTTGGCCGAAAACCGAAACTGATAATGTATTTTTTCAAATTATTTTTTGTTTTTGTTTTTTTTTGCATAATTAGAGCCAATAAAAAAAGCCCACACTTTTATTGAAAGTAACAAACTAAAATTGGACAAAAATATCTTAAATCAATAATATGCTACACAATAATTTTACCAAGAAAAAAAAAAACAGGCAAAAAATGCCATTTTCGACCAAAATTTTGGTGCATCCCTACTTAAAACAATTAGAAATATCAATATACTGTTTTATTCTTCATTTAGTACTATGTAACAATCATATTTAACAGTTTTTTTTTACCAATTATCCAAATAAAGTATAATCCTAGAAAACTCATTGTATGCAGAACAGTAAGTGAAGTAATAAACTTAAACAGCAGCTCTAGGCTAGCATCAAATATGAAATAGGCTACACAATAATTTTACCGAAACTAACAGGCAAAAAAACCGAAAACCGAAATAGCCAAAAATGCCATTTTCGGCCGAAACTTTCTGCGGCCGAAATTTCGGTGCATCCCTAATATATATATATATATATATATAGTTTGTATGAAGGATCGAGAGTGTTTGCACATATGTATGAGTGTGTATTTATCAGTGAGTGTGTTTTTGTTTACAAGTAACTTTTCCCCATATTTTGTGAGGTAGACACATAGCTAATTTTGTATTTCTCCGATGATTGCATATATGTTTTAGTCACTTGTCCCAAAATTGCATAGGCAACATTTTTGTGCTTACACTTCTCACACACGAGGGAGACGCCTATATGGAAGATACATGGAGTCTAACCATTAGTGATTAGCAATGCCCGTAAAACTTGAATTTACTTATTTTCGCTATTATTCCCTTCATTTGTGTGGTATATTAATGTATAAAAAAAATGTTTACCCATCTGACAAGATGTTTGTTTTGGACTATATTATAACAAAAGTTCCAATGTAAAAAAACATAATTTATGCTTACCAGATTAATTCATTTCCTTCCTGGCAGGGAGAGTCCACGACTTTATTCAACACCTGGCCACCAGAAGGAGGCAAAGACACCCCAGCCAAAGGTTTAAATATCCATCCCACTTCACTATCCCCCAGTCGTTCTGCCGAGGGAACAAGGAAAAGTAGGAGAAACATCAGGGTATAAAAGGTACCAGAAGAAATCATATAAAAATGGGGCCACCCAATGGCCACACTTGTTGGACTCAATGCGTAGATTCGGTTTTGACGGCCCATTTCTGGGAGTGTTAAATAAAATTTATGACAAACCGGTGGCGCGGATTCTATCCAACGGACTCTTTTCAGGGGACTTCCCCCTTCAAAGAGGCACCAGGCAGGGATGCCCCCTATCTCCGCTGTTGTTCAATTTGGCGTTGGAACCGCTGGCAATAAAGCTCAGACACACCTTCCCGGGAATTGTACTTAAAGGGGTCCCCCTCCACTTGGCACTATACGCGGACGACATGTTGCTATTCGTGAACTCTCCACGAACACACATCCCCAACATCCTCCGAGCAATAACTGACTTCGGTAGCTTCTCAGGGTATAAGATAAATACCACCAAATCTGAGGTAATGTGGCTCAATAAACACCCTCACTCCACACATGACTTCCCTTTTGTGGAAGTAACAGAGAGACTGACGTATCTAGGCATTCACCTGCATAGAGACCCCTCCAAAATCTACAAACTAAACATCTCAGAAAAAGGTAACCAAATCGCTTCCCAATTATCCAACTGGCTCAATCTCCCTCTGGGATTGTCAGGTAGGATCAACCTGGTAAAAATGACGATACTGCCCAAAATACTCTACCCCCTGCTCATGCTACCATTCCTCATGACCAAGTCAGACATACAATTGCTCAACCGTGCAGTATCACAATTCATTTGGAAAAAGGGCAAACCGAGAATAGCAGCAGAAAAACTGCAACTTCCATACTCGGCGGGAGGACTGGGCCTCCCAAATCTCAGACTGTATAACTGGGCGGCACTGGCCCGTCTGGTCATGGACTGGCAACTAGACACAGGTCATTTCGGCGATCCCGGCCTTGAAAAGGCGATGGTAGCACCTGTGGCACTGTCATATCTACCATATGGGGGCCGGAAGACGCTCCCGCCGGGGGTACACAACAATGTGCTGTACGCAGACCCACTTATGGCTTGGCAAAAAATCCATAAATACCTGAAATCGGACATGCCCTCACCAAAATACATCCCGTTAATCGGAAACCCAGAATTTCCAGCTGGGAATGATCAAGAACCATTCCGAATCTGGAACAGAACCGGCCTCAAAATGGTTGGTGACGCGCTCGACACGCTACAACACACGATACGGTCATTTCAAGACTTAAGAGATAAATATCAAATCCCAAACAAACACTTTTATGCTTACTTACAACTGCGCCACTACATAGCGTCAATGCAATCATCTAATGCGGGATTCTGGGATGCATCACCCTTCGCAGTTTCACAAACACTTTTCAGGGCAGGGGCCTTCTCTTTGTCCCATATATACACACGACTGATACAACAAAGGGAAGCTCAGATCTTAAGTGATATAGCAGCCAGGTATAACAGCGACTGCTCAATAGAAATAACGACACAAGACATCAAGGAGAGCCTAGAACATGTACAACAAGCGACACTGGCAGTGTCACACAGAGAGGCACAGGTTAGAATCCTACACATGGACTACATTACACCTCATAGACTTTCAAAATGGAATGCTTCAATTTTGAATAGATGTGTCAAATGCAACTTAGAGGCCCCGTCACTTCACCACTATTTTTACACCTGCCCGAAGATTAGGAGGTTCTGGAGTCATTGTCATTACTGGCTTAAAACTACACTACACATAGAAACAGCAATAACTGAGGCAGAAATTTTCATGCTAAGATGGGAAGACTCACACAAAAGAATACACAAATTCCTTACACTATGCACTATCCTAGCTAGGCAATGCATCCTCACAAGATGGTTAACTAGACAGGCCCCAACAGTAGCACAACTGAAACACCTACTGCTTAAACATCTTTTTGTGGAGCAGTATGATGTCCGACTAGATACAAAACGTAGACTGCGCCCCTTCTTGAGGAAATGGTGGCCTTTTTTAGACTCACTGGACCTAGCTATTCGAAACCAGGTGTTGAAACCTTTTGCTCACCTGGAAGCAATGCAACAGATAGACATGGGAGGAGGGGCGGAACACACAGGGCAGACCACACAGAATCGAGAACCTCTTGAAGTGATGTTGTTCTAAGGGGGGAGAGGTGGAGGGAGAGAACCCCCTTTTTTTTTTTTTTTTTTTTTTTTACCACCCCCAACCCATACAACATATCCAACCCTTTCCATCTATTTATCTCTCCTCTATCTCCCATTGGATACAAAACTGCTCGCAGTTAAACCACCTATGGATACCTGGTCAAAGTATTTATTTATCTATCTATTTATCTTTGTGTTTATCTTTGTTTTTTTTTTAGAAAGTTAATTCATATGTTTTTGAATGTTTTAAGTGTTTAAAAAAGAAAAAATTCTTTAAGGAATGGAGTGCGCAATAATATACTGGGACCGAGATATGGACATTACCTTTGAGATATGCCTCTCCTACAATGACTTTTGATCACTCACACCTGAATGTTCATACCTGTGTACTGGATCTCAAACAGCTGTGTAACTGTATAAATGTTCATTGAAAGTGATTACTGTCTATATGAAACATGATCAACGCGAAAATGTTGTAACACTCAATTCCTTTAATAAAAACGAATTTAAAAAAAAAAAAAAAAAAAAAAAAAAAAAAATGGGGCCACCCTTTAAAAAAATAAATTACGAGCGGGGTCGTGGACTCTCCCTGCCAGGAAGGAAAGGAATTTACCTGGTAAGCATAAATTATGTTTTCCTTTCAAAAGGCAGGGAGAGTCCACAACTTCATTTCTTACTGTTGGGAAAACTATACCCAAGCTCCAGAGGACACTGAATGAATAACGTGAAGGAACAGAAAAAAGAGGCGGACCCTATTCTGAGAGCACTACAGCCTGCAAAACTTTTCTCCCGAAAGCTGCTTCAGCCGAAGCAAACACATCAAACATGTACAATTTAGAAAAAGTGTGTAAGGAGGACCAGGTAGCCGCCTTAAAAATCTGATACATTGAGCCTTTGTTCTTAAAAGCCCAAGAGGAAGCCACTGCTCTAGTGGAATGATCCCTTATCCTCTCAGGAGGCTGTCTCATAAGCTAAGTGGATGACACTCCTCAACCAGAAAGATAGGGAAGTCGTAGTAGCCTTCTGCACCTTACACTTCCCTGCATAGATGACAAACAAAGAGGAAGATTGTCTGAATTTCTAAGTAGCCTGAAGATAGAACTTCAAGGCACGAACCACATCTAGATTGTGAAGCAGACATTCCTTCGCTGAAGGAGGATTAGGACACAAGGAAGGAACAACAATTTCTTGATTAATGCTAAGATTTGATACCACCTTAGGGAGGAACCCTAGTTTAGTGCGTAAAACTGCCTTATCAGCATGAAAAACCAGATAAGTGGGGATCACATTGCAAAGCAGAAATCTCAGAAACTCTGCGTGCAGAGGCAATAGCCAACAAAAAAAGAACCTTCCAAGATAACAATGTAATGTCAACAGTATGCCTAGGCTCAAACGGAGTCTGCTGCAAAACACTAAGAACAAGATTGAGGCTTCAAGGCAGAGCCCCAGATCTAAACATGGGTCTGATCTGAGCCAGAGCCTTATCGAAGCACTGCACATATGGAAGATCAGCCAATCTTTTGTGCAGTAACACCAACAGGGCCAATATCTGTCCCTTCAGGGAACTAGCAGATAACCACGTCCTTTGCAGCCACGACAGAGCAATCAGAATCACAGATACTCGCTCCTGCTTGATGCGAGCCACCACACGTGGGAGAAGCGGTAATGGAGGAAAAAGATATACTGTATGAGTCTGAACCTCCATGGCACTGATAGGGCATCTATCTGTTCTGCCTGAGGATCCCTCGACCCGTACATGGGTAGCTTTGTATTGAGGTGGGATGCCATGAGATCTATCTCCGGCGTCCCCTACTTGCTGAATATCTCTGCAAATACCTTGGGGTGAAGAGACCATTCCCCTGGGTGAAAGGATTGCCTGCTGAGGAAGTCCGCATCCCAGTTGTCCACACCAGAAATGTGAATTGACAGCGTACATCTGTGAGTCTCCACACACTCTAGTATCTGAGATACTTATCTCATCGCCAAGGAACTTCTCGCCCCCACCTGGGTTATATTGTCTGATTGGAATCTGGAAGCCTTCAAGACATTGAAAATTGACCAGAGTTCCAAAATATTGAACGGAATGGAAGACTCCTCCTGAGTCCACAGACCTTGTATCTTCTTAGCACCCCAAACGGCTCCCCAACCGGAAAGGCTTGCGTCCGTAGTCACAATCTCCGAGGACGGTCTCAAAAAGCACGTGCCTTGGAACAGATGATCTGGACAGAGCCACCTGGAGAGCGAGTCTCTCGACAGGCTGTCCAGCACAAACTGTTGAGACAGATCTGAATAATCGCTGTTCCATTGTCTCAGCATGCATAGTTGTAAGGGTCTGAGATGGAATCTGGCAAAAGGAATGATGTCCATGCAGGACACCATGAGTCCGATTAACTCCATACACTAAGCCACTGAGGGTCTTGAGGAGGCCTGAAGGGCAAGACATGCAAAAGTTAGCTTGCAATGTCTCTGATCTTTCAGGAATATTCTCATGTATATGGAGTCTATATTGGTTCCTAGGAAATTCACCCTTGTACTTAGAGTAAGAGAACTATTTTCCAAGTTTATCTTACATCCATGTGATTGAAGAAGACTGAGAAGGGACTCTGAATGTTCTTCCGCTAGACGAAAAGATGGTGCCTTTACCAAGATATCATCCAGGTAAGGCGCTACTGCAATACCTCGTGTTCTAGCAACGGCTAGAAGAGCCCCCAGAACCTTTGTAAATATCTTTTGAGCAGTAGCTAGGCCAAACGGAAGAGTTGTGAACTGGAAGTGTTGATCCAGCAAAGCAAACCTCAGGAACTGAAAATGTTCCCTGTAAATCAGGATGTGAAGGTAAGCATCCTTCGGGTCTATTGTGGTCATAAACTGTCCTTCCTGAACAAAATTCAAGATTTACCGTATTGTCTACATCTTGAACACTCAGGAACTTGTTAAGGCACTTTAGGTCCAGAATTGGACGAAATGTTCCCTCCTTCTTTGGACCCACAAAAAAATTTAAATAAAACCCCAAACCTCTTTCTGCTGTAGGTACCGGGCCAATTACTCCTTGATAGGAGGGATCCCATACGCAACCTAAGAAGGCAGCCCTCTTTTCTGGTCTTGTCGAAAGACTGGAGAGTAGGAATCTGCCCCTGTGCGGATGAGACTTGAATACTATCCTGTATCCTTGATATACAACCTCCAGGACCCAAGGATCCTGTACATCCTGGAACCAAGCATCTGAAAAAAGAGACAGTCTGTCCCCCCACTCGATCTGGTCCCGGATCAGGAGCCACCCCTTCACGCAGATTTGTTCTTGGTGGGCTTTTTAGTCTGTTTGGACATATTCCAGCAGTGAGCCAGCTTCCAAGTACTCTTGGGCTGCTCGGACTTGGAAGAGGACTGCTGTCATTGCGACTTGTCTGCACAAAGGAACCAAAATTAGACAGTTGCCGTTCCAAAGGCCTATTCTTATCCTGTGGTAGGAAGGCACCTTTCCCTCCAGTAACAGTAGAGATAATGGAGTCTAGCCCTGGACTGAATAAAATCTTCCCCTTGAAGGGAAGAGAAAGGAGTCTGGATTTAGGAGTCACATCCGCAGACCAGGAGTTCAACCAGAGAACCCGGCGTGCTAGAACCGCAAAGCCAGCAGCCTTTGCATTTATGCGAATAATCTGCATATTCGCGTCACAGATGAAAGAGTTAACAATTTTCAGTGCCTTAATTCTCTCCTGAATATCCTCAAGTGGAGTCTCCACCTCGATGAGCTCCGACAGAGTGTTGCACCAGTAGGTTGAAATAAAAAACCTGTATGTTGAAACATCTTCCTCAGAAAGCTTTCCATTTTTTTATCCATAGGCTCTCTAAAAGAAGAACTATTCCCCAGAGGGATAGTAGTAGTCCTTCAGGATGGAGCTCTAAAAATCTAATTGAGAGTCAGGGACCGGGATGCATTTTTTAAAAGTAGACAAGGGGGGAAAAGAAGTTCCTACTCTTTACCATTCGTTACTAATAATGTTCACCATCTTAACTGGCACAAGAAAAGTCTGAGGGACCTTCCTATCTTCGTAAACCCTGTCTAATGTAGGGATCTTAGGCTCCTCAGGGAGTGTAGCCTCTGGAACCTCTAGAGTAGACAGAGCCTCCTTTAATAAAAAACACAGATGCTCAACTTTAAATCTAAAGGAGGGCTCCTCCGCTGAAGGAGGTTTAGTAACTGAAGTCTCCGACTCAGAAACTTCACCCTTTGAAGATACAGAGGTTAACTCATACTCGGATAGCTGGGATTTAGTAGCTAAATCCGACAAATATTTAGATGACTCTAGGTCAGGAGAACTATGTTTAACCTTCTCTTGCGTTTGTTAGAGTGAGGTAAGGCACTCAGGGCCGCAGACACTGCCGATTGTAACTGCGCTGGAAAAAAGCCCCCTCCAGGTGGAGGATTAGTTGAGCCACAGGGAACTGCATGTGGAGCGGGTAATGTAAAAAGGGTAGTGATTTCTCGGGACCCAGATTCCTGAGAAGTAGACGGCTCAGAAAGGCTAACAGCGCTATGAGTATTAGCAGGCTTGTCTCCCTTCTTAGACTTTAGAACAGTGTTTAGGCAAATGGAACAAAATTGAGCAGGCGGGCAAACCACAGCCTCATCACAATATAAACAGGAATTATTCATTAGTACAGAAGGAGTGGAACCTTCTAATGTAGTATCAGAGTCCTCCATAGCTTTGTATATACCCACAGAAGGGAAATCAAAAAGAAATGCTTTTATTAAAAAAAACGGCACCTTAATACTCCCAATGGCTGGGGCACTCACCACCTCCTAGACCCAGACAGCTAACAGTAAAAATGCTCTCCTCAGGAGCGATGTCTGCAGCAGGATCATAGGAAATTAAAGAGACCGCACCCGGTCACGTGGTACGTAAGATAGGACTTCCCCTGCTCTGAAAAAGAGCGCAAAGCTATTATGAGCTGCACAACACTACAAAAAACGAAAGTGAAACCTGTTTGTTCCAAGCCAAACAACACAGTCTATGAGCCTAAAAAAAAATCTCACATTAAGCAGATATAAATCCTCAAACTGTTCAAATAATCTCCCTGAAGGAGATATTAACCCTTGATCCTATCGAGGTATAAAGGAGCCACACTGTAACCCTGTATAGCGTTCTAAATTGTATATATAAAAAACGGTTTTACCCTCCAGGATCCATGCTGTGGAACAGGCACAGCCTCTCAAGTGTGACAGTCTTGCAGCAGTGCTTCTGACATAGACTTGAGTGTGTAGCAGCAAGCAGTTAAACTGCTGATTGCTCAGGAGCTGTTAGCAACAGTCTAGATGAATTTGCAGAAAAACTTTTCTTGCATCTCCAGACTTTCATCAATACTCTCAATGAGAGGTTGACAGTCACATGATTACTTCTCGAAAGGAACATACCCATTACAAGACTATAAAAATCTTCTGGCACTTCTCTGCCACCTCCTATAGTGATGAAAGGCAAATAATGACTGGGGAATAAGGGAAGTGGGAGGGATATTTAAGCCTTTGGCTGGGGTGTCTTTGCCTCCTCCTGGTGGCCAGGTGTTGTATTTCCCAACAGTAAGGAATAAAGTCGTGGACTCTCCCTGCCTTATGGAAGGCAATGGGTCACAGTTGTATAACATTTATCAAGTCTAGATTGCTTTAGGAAGTTCACACTTTCAAAACACATTGTTTCTCCTTTACAAAATAGTGAATATATGGACTAGTCTTATGCAGATGTGGTATATGGCAGTAAAGGATGTAAATGGTGAAGATTATTGTAAAACACCAGATGAGACAGTGCAGATGAAGGAATCATAGCCAGTATGAAAAATATGTTTCACAATATTTTCTCTGGTGAGAAGGTAAAAGGAGAACAAAAACATAATTTATGCTTACCTGATAAATTCCTTTCTTCTGTTGTGTGATCAGTCCACGGGTCATCATTACTTCTGGGATATAACTCCTCCCCAACAGGAAATGCAAGAGGATTCACCCAGCAGAGCTGCATATAGCTCCTCCCCTCTACGTCAGTCCCAGTCATTCGACCAAGAATCAACGAGAAAGGAGTAACCAAGGGTGAAGTGGTGACTGGAGTATAATTTAAAAGATATCTACCTGCCTTAAAACAGGGCGGGCCGTGGACTGATCACACAACAGAAGAAAGGAATTTATCAGGTAAGCATAAATTATGTTTTCTTCTGTTATGTGTGATCAGTCCACGGGTCATCATTACTTCTGGGATACCAATACCAAAGCAAAAGTACACGGATGACGGGAGGGATAGGCAGGCTCATTATATAGAAGGAACCACTGCCTGAAGAACCTTTCTCCCAAAAATAGCCTCCGAAGAAGCAAAAGTGTCAAATTTGTAAAATTTGGAAAAAGTATGAAGCGAAGACCAAGTTGCAGCCTTGCAAATCTGTTCAACAGAGGCCTCATTCTTAAAGGCCCAAGTGGAAGCCACAGCTCTAGTGGAGTGAGCTGTAATTCTTTCAGGAGGCTGCTGCCCAGCAGTCTCATAGGCTAAACGTATTATGCTACGAAGCCAAAAAGAGAGAGAGGTAGCAGAAGCTTTTTGACCTCTCCTCTGTCCAGAGTAAACGACAAACAAGGAAGAAGTTTGGCGAAAATCTTTAGTTGCCTGCAAGTAGAACTTGAGGGCACGAACTACATCCAGATTGTGTAGAAGACGTTCCTTCTTTGAAGAAGGATTTGGACACAAGGATGGTACAACAATCTCTTGATTGATGTTCCTGTTAGTGACTACCTTAGGTAAGAACCCAGGTTTAGTACGCAGAACTACCTTGTCTGAGTGAAAAATCAGATAAGGGGAATCACAATGTAAGGCTGATAACTCAGAGACTCTTCGAGCCGAGGAAATAGCCATTAAAAACAGAACTTTCCAAGATAACATTCTTATATCAATGGAATGAAGGGGTTCAAACGGAACACCCTGTAAAACGTTAAGAACTAAGTTTAAACTCCATGGTGGAGCAACAGCTTTAAATACAGGCTTGATCCTAGCTAAAGCCTGACAAAAGGACTGGACGTCTGGATTTTCTGACAGACGTCTGTGTAACAAGATGGACAGAGCTGAAATCTGTCCCTTTAATGAACTAGCTGATAAACCCTTTTCTAAACCTTCTTGTAGAAAGGACAATATCCTAGCGATCCTAACCTTACTCCAGGAGTAACCTTTGGATTCGCACCAGTATAGGTATTTCCGCCATATTTTATGGTAAATCCTTCTGGTAACAGGCTTCCTAGCCTGAATCAGGGTATCAATAACCGACTCAGAAAAACCACGTTTTGATAAAATCAAGCGTTCAATTTCCAAGCAGTCAGCTTCAGAGAAGTTAGATTTTGATGTTTGAATGGACCCTGTATCAGAAGGTCCTGTCTTAGAGGTAGAGACCAAGGCGGACAGGATGACATGTCCACCAGATCTGCATACCAAGTCCTGCGTGGCCATGCAGGTGCTATTAGAATTACTGATGCTCTCTCCTGTTTGATTTTGGCAATCAATCGAGGAAGCAGCGGGAAGGGTGGAAACACATAAGCCATCCTGAAGTTCCAAGGTGCTGTCAAAGCATCTATCAGAACTGCTCCCGGATCCCTGGATCTGGACCCGTAGCGATGAAGTTTGGCGTTCTGGCGAGACGCCATGAGATCTATCTCTGGTTTGCCCCAACGTCGAAGTATTTGGGCAAAGATCTCCGGATGAAGTTCCCACTCCCCCGGATGAAAAGTCTGGCGACTCAAGAAATCCGCCTCCCAGTTCTCCACTCCCGGGATGTGGATTGCTGACAGGTGGCAAGAGTGAGACTCTGCCCAGCGAATTATCTTTGATACTTCCATCATTGCTAGGGAGCTTCTTGTCCCTCCCTGATGGTTGATGTAAGCTACAGTCGTGATGTTGTCCGACTGAAACCTGATGAACCCCCGAGTTGTTAACTGGGGCCAAGCCAGAAGGGCATTGAGAACTGCTCTCAATTCCAGAATGTTTATTGGAAGGAGACTCTCCTCCTGATTCCATAGTCCCTGAGCCTTCAGAGAATTCCAGACAGCGCCCCAACCTAGTAGGCTGGCGTCTGTTGTTACAATTGTCCAGTCTGGCCTGCTGAATGGCATCCCCCTGGACAGGTGTGGCCGATGAAGCCACCATAGAAGAGAATTTCTGGTCTCTTGATTCAGATTCAGAGTAGGGGACAAATCTGAGTAATCCCCATTCCACTGACTTAGCATGCATAATTGCAGCGGTCTGAGGTGTAGACGTGCAAAAGGTACTATGTCCATTGCCGCTACCATTAAGCCGATCACCTCCATGCATTGAGCTACTGACGGGTGTTGAATGGAATGAAGGACGCGGCATGCATTTTGAAGCTTTGTTAACCTGTCTTCTGTCAGGTAAATCTTCATTTCTACAGAATCTATAAGAGTCCCCAAGAATGGAACTCTTGTGAGAGGAAAAAGAGAACTCTTCTTTTCGTTCACCTTCCATCCATGCGACCTTAGAAATGCCAGAACTAACTCTGTATGAGACTTGGCAGTTTGAAAGCTTGAAGCTTGTATTAGAATGTCGTCTAGGTACGGAGCTACCGAAATCCCTCGCGGTCTTAGTACCGCTAGAAGGGCACCCAGAACCTTTGTGAAGATTCTTGGAGCCGTAGCCAGTCCGAATGGAAGAGCTACAAACTGGTAGTGCCTGTCTAAGAAGGCAAACCTTAGGTACCGGTGATGATCTTTGTGGATCGGTATGTGAAGGTAAGCATCCTTTAAATCCACTGTGGTCATGTACTGACCCTCTTGGATCATGGGTAAGATTGTCCGAATAGTTTCCATTTTGAACGATGGAACTCTTAGGAATTTGTTTAGAATCTTTAAATCTAAGATTGGCCTGAAAGTTCCCTCTTTTTTGGGAACCACAAACAGGTTTGAGTAGAACCCTTGTCCTTGTTCCGACCGTGGAACCGGATGGATCACTCCCATTAATAACAGATCTTGTACGCAGCGTAGAAACGCTTCTTTCTTTATCTGGTTTGTTGACAACCTTGACAGATGAAATCTCCCTCTTGGGGGAGATAATTTGAAGTCTAGAAGGTATCCCTGAGATATGATCTCTAGAGCCCAGGGATCCTGAACATCTCTTGCCCAGGCCTGGGCAAAGAGAGAGAGTCTGCCCCCCACTAGATCCGGTCCCGGATCGGGGGCTCTCGGTTCATGCTGTCTTTGGGGCAGCAGCAGGTTTCCTGGCCTGCTTGCTCTTGTTCCAGGACTGGTTAGGCTTCCAGCCTTGCCTGTAACGAGCAACAGCTCCTTCCTGTTTTGGTGCAGTGGAGGTTGATGCTGCTCCTGTTTTGAAATTCCGAAAGGGACGAAAATTAGACTGTCTAGCCTTAGCTTTGGCTTTGTCTTGAGGTAGGGCGTGGCCCTTACCCCCTGTAATGTCAGCGATAATTTCTTTCAAACCGGGCCCAAATAAAGACTGCCCCTTGAAAGGTATATTAAGTAATTTGGACTTAGAAGTCACATCAGCTGACCAGGATTTTAGCCACAGCGCCCTACGTGCCTGTATGGCGAATCCTGAGTTCTTAGCCGTGAGTTTAGTTAAATGTACTACGGCCTCCGAAATGAAAGAATTAGCTAGTTTAAGGACTCTAAGCCTGTCCGTAATGTCGTCTAGCGTAGATGAACTAAGGTTCTCTTCCAGCGACTCAATCCAAAATGCTGCCGCAGCCGTAATCGGCGCGATACATGCAAGGGGTTGTAATATAAAACCTTGTTGAACAAACATTTTCTTAAGGTAACCCTCTAACTTTTTATCCATTGGATCTGAAAAAGCACAGCTATCCTCCACCGGGATAGTGGTACGCTTAGCTAAAGTAGAAACTGCTCCCTCCACCTTGGGGACCGTCTGCCATAAGTCCCTAGTGGTGGCGTCTATTGGGAACATCTTTCTAAATATTGGAGGGGGTGAGAACGGCACACCGGGTCTATCCCACTCCTTAGTAACAATTTCAGTTAGTCTCTTAGGTATAGGAAAAACGTCAGTACTCGCCGGTACCGCAAAGTATTTATCCAACCTACACAGTTTCTCTGGTATTGCAACGGTGTTACAATCGTTAAGAGCTGCTAAGACCTCCCCTAGTAATACACGGAGGTTCTCCAATTTAAATTTAAAATTTGAAATATCCGAGTCCAATTTGTTTGGATCAGAACCGTCACCCACAGAATGAAGCTCTCCGTCCTCATGCTCTGCGAGCTGTGACGCAGTATCAGACATGGCCCTAGCATTGTCAGCGCACTCTGTTCTCACCCCAGAGTGATCACGCTTGCCTCTTAGTTCTGGTAATTTAGACAAAACTTCAGTCATAACAGTAGCCATATCTTGTAATGTTATCTGTAATGGCCGCCCAGATGTACTAGGCGCCATAATATCACGCACCTCCCGGGCGGGAGATGCAGGTACTGCCGCGTGAGGCGAGTTAGTCGGCATAACTCTCCCCTCGCTGTTCGGTGAAATTTGTTCACATTGTACAGATTGACTTTTATTTAAAGTAGCATCAATACAGTTAGTACATAAATTTCTATTGGGCTCCACCTTGGCATTGGAACAAATGACACAGATATCTTCCTCTGAGTCAGACATGTTTAACACACTAGCAAAAAACTTACAACTTGGTTATAATCTTTTTTAGCAAAAAAATACTGTGCCTCAAAGAGGTACTAAACGATTAAATAACAGTTGAAATAATGAACTGAAAAACAGTTATAGCATCAAACTTTAAAACAACACAACTCTTAGCAAAGGTTTGTTCCCATTAGTAAAATAACAATAATTAAATTTGACATAAAAAGTACAAAGCAACGTTTTTATGCACAGTCACTATAAGAATTCTCACAGCTCTGCTGAGAGAAGTTACCTCCCTTCAAAGAAGTTTGAAGACCCCTGAGATCTGTCAGAGATGAACCGGATCATGCAGGAAAAATAAAAGTGACTGACTGGAATTTTTTGATGCGTAGTAAAGAGCGCCAAAAACGGCCCCTCCCTCTCCCACACAGCAGTGAAGAGAAACGAAACTGTCACAATTACAAGCAAAAAACTGCCAAGTGGAAAATAATGCCCAAATATCTATTCACACAGTACCTCAGCAATGTAAACGATTCTACATTCCAGCAAAAACGTTTAGCATGATAAATAGTTATTAAAAGTATTAGTGACCTTTAGCAGAGTAGTTCCGGTGAAATACCATCCCCAGAATACTGAAGTGTATACATACATGTCATTTTAACGGTATGGCAGGATTTTCTCATCAATTCCATTCAGAAAATAAAAACTGCTACATACCTCAATGCAGATTCATCTGCCCGCTGTCCCCTGATCTGAAGCCTTTACCTCCCTCAGATGGCCGAGAACAGCAATATGATCTTAACTACTCCGGTTAAAATCATAGTAAAAAACTCTGGCAGATTCTTCCTCAAACTCTGCCAGAGAAGTAATAACACGCTCCGGTGCTATTGTAAAATAACAAACTTTTGATTGAAGTCATAAAAACTAAGTATAATCACCATAGTCCTCTCACACATCCTATCTAGTCGTTGGGTGCAAGAGAATGACTGGGACTGACGTAGAGGGGAGGAGCTATATGCAGCTCTGCTGGGTGAATCCTCTTGCATTTCCTGTTGGGGAGGAGTTATATCCCAGAAGTAATGATGACCCGTGGACTGATCACACATAACAGAAGAAATCACATTTAATAATATCACACAATGCAAGACAACATTTAATATACTGAGCTTTCATTTTATTTCCACTGGGATACAGTGTACACATGGTTAAACCCTCGCTGGCCCTTTACATTTTACTATCTGGTGAATGTGTTTATAAGTAATGGAATCAGTCACTTGTACAGATTTATACCTTAACCTCACATTCCAAACCACTATGTGATTGCTGTAATGCCTGCCAAACGGGACATCAAGCACATTGCTCAGCCCCAATGTACTGCTCAATAATAATCGTGTATCATTTCTACATTTAAATTATGATTGACCACTAGATTTACTGTACATTAAAGGGACATAAAAGTGCAAAAAGAAACCGCTGTAATGTGTTTCAGCATTTTATTACTGCACCGTTGTTTGAATATAACTGTGCCTCAAGGCAGAACCATGCTGTGATCTGAGATGTCATTGCAGAAAATGTATCATGTCTGCAGAAAGAACAGGACACATGCAGGAACTGTTAGCACTTTCACTTTGCAGCGCTGCTCCCCATAAGGATGTTCAAACAGCACTGTGCTCTGGCTGCACTATGTGTTAACACCGCACAATTATTGGTTACTGGCTATAAGGGATTTTTTTAAACCCCCCCTAGCCTTTCCCAGTCTGCAAAGCTGTGGCTCCTGAATGTAAGTCTCTGCAATTTTCATCTGCTGCAAAATATTATACAATTTTAAAAGTTGCTTTGTTCTCCAATTAATAAACACATTGCAAATGAGTTAATGTTTTGTGTAACTGAATAATTTAAAGTTTCATTTCAAAATGACCTGCAGAATCATTTTCTCTAAAACCCAATGTCATCGCAGAAAGTGAAAAAACTCTCTGCCTCAGGGTAACAGTGTATTTAACCCCATTTAAATGGATTAAACACTTAAAGACAAAAATTATAAATAGTGACAGCACCACTCTAAACGATGCAAAAAAAGAAAGAGGAAAATAAGCAATTATCAAAACATTATGGTGCAGGGGATAATTAAAGGCAGTTCCAGAGCAGCAATACATGGGGGCTAGCTGAACACATTTATTGAGTCAATGACAAAAGAAAAAACATAATTTATGCTTACCTGATAAATTTATTTCTCTTGTAGTGTATTCAGTCCACGGGTCATCCATTACTTATGGGATTATATCTCCTTCCCAACAGGAAGTTGCAAGAGGATCACCCAAGCAGAGCTGCTACATAGCTCCTCCCCTCACATGTCATATCCAGTCATTCAACCGAAACAAGACAAGAAAGGAGAAACCATAGGGTGCAGTGGTGACTGTAGTTTGAATTAAAAATTTAGATCTGCCTTAAAAGACAGGGCGGGCCGTGGACTGAATACACTACAAGAGAAATAAATTTATCAGGTAAGCATAAATTATGTTTTCTCTTGTTAAGTGTATTCAGTCCACGGGTCATCCATTACTTATGGGATACCAATACCAAAGCTAAAGTACACGGATGATGGGAGGGACAAAGCAGGAACTTTAAACGGAAGGAACCACTGCCTGTAGAACCTTTCTCCCAAAAACAGCCTCCAAAGAAGCAAAAGTGTCAAATTTGTAAAATTTTAAAAAAGTGTGAAGTGAAGACCAAGTTGCAGCCTTGCAAATCTGTTCAACAGAGGCCTCATTCTTAAAGGCCCAGGTTGAAGCCACAGCTCTAGTGGAATGAGCTGTAACTTTTTCAGGAGGCTGCTGTCCAGCAGTCTCATAGGCTAAGTGTATTATGCTACGAAGCCAAAAGGAGAGAGAGGTAGCCGAAGCTTTTTGACCTCTCCTCTGTCCAGAGTAAACGACAAACAGGGAAGAAGTTTGACGAAAATCTTTAGTTGCCTGCAAATAGAACTTCAGGGCACGGACTACGTCCAGATTATGCAAGAGTCGTTCCTTCTTTGAAGAAGGGTTAGGACACAGTGATGGAACAACAATCTCTTGATTGATATTCCTGTTAGAAACTACCTTAGGTAAGAACCCAGGTTTAGTACGCAGAACTACCTTGTCTGAATGGAAAATCAGATAAGGAGAATCACAATGTAAGGCAGATAACTCAGAGACTCTTCGAGCCGAGGAAATAGCCATCAAAAACAGAACATTCCAAGATAACAGCTTAATATCAATGGAATGAAGGGGTTCAAACGGAACACCTTGAAGAACTTTAAGAACTAAGTTTAAACTCCACGGCGGAGCAACAGTCTTAAACACAGGCCTAATCCTAGCCAAAGCCTGACAAAAGGCCTGAACGTCTGGAACTTCTGCCAGACGTTTGTGTAGAAGAATAGACAGAGCAGAAATCTGTCCCTTTAACGAACTAGCAGATAAGCCCTTTTCTAAACCCTCTTGTAGAAAAGACAATATCCTAGGAAACCTAACCTTACTCCATGAGTAACTCTTGGATTCGCACCAGTATAAATATTTACGCCATATCTTATGGTAAATTTTTCTGGTAACAAGCTTCCGAGCCTGTATTAAGGTACCAATAACCGACTCCGAGAAGCCACGCTTTGATAGAATCAAGCGTTCAATCTCCATGCAGTCAGTCTCAGAGAAATTAGATTTGGATAATTGAAAGGACCCTGAATTAGAAGGTCCTGCCTCAGAGGCAGAGACCATGGTGGACAGGACGACATGTCCACTAGGTCTGCATACCAGGTCCTGCGTGGCCACGCAGGCGCTATCAGAATCACTGATGCTCTTTCCTGTTTGATCCTGGCAATCAGTCGAGGAAGCATCGGGAATGGTGGAAACACATAAGCCATGTTGAAGACCCAAGGGGCTGTCAGAGCATCTATCAGCACCGCTCCCGGGTCCCTGGACCTGGATCCGTAACAAGGAAGCTTGGCGTTCTGGAGAGACGCCATGAGATCCAGTTCTGGTTTGCCCCAACGATGGACCAGTTGAGTAAACACCTCCGGATGGAGTTCCCACTCCCCCGGATGAAAAGTCTGACGACTTAGAAAATCCGCCTCCCATTTCTCTACGCCTGGGATGTGGATCGCTGACAGGTGGCAAGAGTGAGACTCTGCCCAGTGAATTATCTTTGAGACTTCTAACATCGCTAGGGAACTCCTGGTTCCCCCTTGATGGTTGATGTAAGCCACAGTCGTGATGTTGTCCGACTGAAATCTGATGAACCTCTGTGTTGCTAACTGAGGCCAAGCTAGAAGAGCATTGAATATTGCTCTTAACTCTAGAATATTTATTGGGAGGAGTTTCTCCTCCTGAGTCCACGATCCCTGAGCCTTCAGGGAGTTCCAGACTGCGCCCCAACCTAGAAGGCTGGCATCTGTTGTTACAATCGTCCAATCTGGCCTGCGAAAGGTCATACCCTTGGACAGATGGACACGAGAAAGCCACCAGAGAAGAGAATCTCTGGTCTCTTGATCCAGATTTAGTAGAGGGGACAAATCTGAGTAATCCCCATTCCACTGACTTAGCATGCATAATTGCAGCGGTCTGAGATGCAGGCGCGCAAATGGCACTATGTCCATTGCCGCTACCATTAAGCCGATTACTTCCATGCACTGAGCCACTGAAGGGCGTGGAATGGAATGAAGGACACTGCAAGCATTTAGAAGTTTTGATAACCTGGACTCCGTCAGGTAAATTTTCATCTCTACAGAATCTATAAGAGTCCCTAGGAAGTAGACTCTTGTGAGTGGTGATAGAGAACTCTTTTCCACATTCACCTTCCACCCATGCGACCTCAGAAATGCCAGAACTATCTCTGTATGAGACTTGGCCATTTGAAAGCTTGACGCCTGTATCAGGATGTCGTCTAGATACGGAGCCACCACTATGCCTCGCGGTCTTAGAACCGCCAGAAGTGAGCCCAGAACCTTTGTAAAGATTCTCGGGGCCGTAGCCAACCCGAAGGGAAGAGCTACAAACTGGTAATGCCTGTCTAGAAAGGCAAATCTTAGGTACCGATAATGATCTTTGTGAATCGGTATATGAAGGTAGGCATCCTTTAAGTCTACCGTGGTCATGTATTGACCCTCTTGGATCATGGGTAGGATGGTTCGAATAGTTTCCATTTTGAATGATGGAACTCTTAGGAATTTGTTTAAGATTTTTAGGTCCAAGATTGGTCTGAAGGTTCCCTCTTTCTTGGGAACCACAAACAGATTCGAGTAAAACCCTTGCCCTTGTTCCGTCCGCGGAACTGGGTGGATCACCCCCAATACTAAGAGGTCTTGCACACAGCGTAGAAATGCCTCTTTCTTTATTTGGTTTGCTGATAACCTTGAAAGATGAAATCTCCCTTGTGGAGGAGATGCTTTGAAGTCCAGAAGATATCCCTGAGATATGATCTCCAATGCCCAGGGATCCTGGACATCCCTTGCCCAAGCCTGGGCGAAGAGAGATAGTCTGCCCCCCACTAGATCCGTTTCCGGATAGGGGGCCCTCTCTTCATGCTGTCTTAGGGGCAGAAGAAGGCTTTCTGGCCTGCTTGCCCTTGTTCCAGGACTGGTTAGTTTTCCAGCCCTGTCTGTAATGAGCAACAGGTCCTTCCTGTTTTGGAGCGGAGGAAGTTGATGCTGCTCCTGCCTTGAAATTACGAAAGGCACGAAAATTAGACTGTTTGGCCGTTGACATGGCCCTGTCCTGAGGAAGAGTATGACCCTTACCCCCAGTAATGTCAGCAATAATTTCTTTCAAGCCGGGCCCGAATAAGGTCTGCCCTTTTAAAGGAATATTAAGCAATTTAGATTTAGAAGTCACGTCAGATGACCAGGATTTAAGCCATAGCGCTCTGCGCGCCTGGATGGCGAATCCGGAGTTCTTAGCCGTTAGTTTGGTTAAATGTACAACGGCATCAGAAACAAATGCATTAGCTAGCTTAAGTGCTTTAAGCTTGGCCATAATCTCATCCAATGGAGCTGTGCGAATGGCCTCTTCCAGAGACTCAAACCAGAATGCCGCAGCCGCAGTGACAGGCGCAATGCATGCAAGGGGCTGTAAGATCCGAAAAGCACAACTATCCTCCACCGGGATAGTGGTACGCTTAGCTAAAGTAGAAACTGCTCCCTCCACCTTAGGGACCGTCTGCCATAAGTCTCATGTGGTGGCGTCTATCGGGAACATTTTTCTAAACATCGGAGGTGGGGAAAAGGGCACACCGGGTCTATCCCACTCCTTGCTAATAATTTCTGTAAGCCTTTTAGGTATAGGAAAAACGTCAGTACACACAGGTACCGCAAAGTATCTATCCAACCTACATACTTTCTCTGGAATTGCAACCGTGTTACAATCATTCAGAGCCGCTAATACCTCCCCTAGCAATACGCGGAGGTTCTCAAGCTTAAATTTAAAATTAGAAATCTCTGAATCCGGTCTCCCTGGATCAGATCCGTCACCCACAGAATGAAGCTCTCTGTCCTCATGTTCTGCAAATTGTGACTCAGTATCAGACATGGCTCTCACATCATCAGCGCGCTCTGTCCTTAACCCAGAGCTATCGCGCTTGCCTCTTAATTCAGGCAATTTAGATAATACCTCTGTCATAACAGCAGCCATGTCTTGCAAAGTGATTTGTATGGGCCTCTCTGATGCACTTGGCGCCACAATATCACGCGCCCCCTGAGCGGGAGGCGAAGGTACTGACACGTGAGGAGAGTTAGTCGGCATAACTTCCCCCTCGTTGTCTGGTGATAATTTCTTTACAGATATAGATTGACTTTTATTCAAAGTGACATCAATACATTTAGTACACATATTTCTGTGGGGCTCCACATTGGCCTTCAAACATAGTAAACAAGCAGATTCATCTGTGTCAGACATGTTTAAACAGACTCGCAATGAGACTAGCAAGCTTGGAAAAACCTTTCAAGTAAATTTACAAGCAATATAAAAAACGCTACTGCGCCTTTAAGAAGCACAAAAAAACGTCACAGTTGAAATAACAAAGAACCAAATCAGTTATAGCAACCGAATCTTCACAGAAAATGTATTAAGTTAGAAAAGTATTGCACCCACTAGCAAATGGATGATTAACCCCTTAATACCCAAAAACGGATAATCAATTTAACAATTAACGTTTTTTATCACAGTCAAACACACTGTCACAGGTCTGCTGTGACTGATTACCTCCCTCAAAATGACTTTTGAAGACCCCTGAGCTCTCTAGAGACGTCCTGGATCAAGGAGGAAGAAGCAGGAAGACTGAAACTGAATTTTTACTGCGCAAAAAAGCGCTAAATTAGGCTCCTCCCACTCCTATTACAACAGTGGGAAACCTCAGTTAATCGTTTCTTTATAGAAATAAACAACAGCCATGTGGAAAATTTCATGCCCCAAAAGATTTATCACCAAAGTACCTCACAAAAAACGAATAACATGCCAGTAAACGTTTTAAACATACACTTTAAAAGTTAGATAGTGTTATTAATAAGCCTGCTACCAGTCGCTTCTACTGCAGTTAAGGCTTATACAATACTTCGGTATTAACAGTATTTTCTTAGTCTAATTCTATTCCTTAGAAAATTACTCATTGTACATACATTCATCAGCCTGATACCAGTCGCCGCTGCATTTAAGGCTGTACTTACATTACATCGGTATCAGCAGTATTTTCTTAGTCAATTCCATTCCTTAGAAAAATAATTTACTGCACATACCTCATTTGCAGGATTCCCCGCATGCTATTCCCTTTCTGAAAGTTACCCCACTCCTCAGAATGTGCGAGAACAGCCAGTGGATCTAAGTTACTTCTGCTAAGATCATAGAAAACGCAGGCAGATTCTTCTTCTAAATACTGCCTGAGAACAAACAGCACACTCCGGTGCCATTTAAAATAACAAACTTTTGATTGAAGAAATAAACTAAGTATAAAAACACCACAGACCTCTCACAACGACCTATCTAGTTGAGTTTCAAGAGAATGACTGGATATGACATGTGAGGGGAGAAGCTATGTAGCAGCTCTGCTTGGGTGATCCTCTTGCAACTTCCTGTTGGGAAGGAGATATAATCCCATAAGTAATGGATGACCCGTGGACTGAATACAATCAACAAGAGAAATCTATGTAGCCACCAATCACCAGCTAGCTCCCAGTAGTGCACTGCTGTTGTTGAGGATATGTACATATGCTTTTAAACAAAGCAGTGTTCTTCCCAGAACCTTTTAAATGGGTGCTGAATTTACTGACCACCCAGCAAAAATGTTACTCTATATTAAGCTAAAATTAACTACAGGTACAAATCTCCAAATCTGGAATTTCAAAATCCAACTTGTTCTGAAATCCAAACTTTTAATACCAGTTTTTAAAAAAAATAAAATTAACAAAAATTACTTTTTTTCCCCCGCCTGTAGGCAATAATTTTCTCTGCCTACATCTTTGGTTTGATTTCTGTGTTTTATAATCTATATTTATTTAAAACAACTATTACCTTTCTGATTACAGTACTGTACTATCTTTCTGAGGGTACTATGTATATAAACCTATCTTTAGTTACATGTATAATCTATATTATTACATGTAAATATTGCCTAAATGACACAAGATGTTGTTTGCATTTGGTTCCATGCCCTCTCCAATCTGTCCCATTTTACATATGCAAATATTCCAAAATCCAAATCTTTTTAGTCCCAAACAGTTTTCTACCTGTAATATTAAAATGTTTCAATTTTATTGCACATATTATCATTAAACAAATTTATGTTAAATTATGCCATACATTTGTGCTTTGGATAGCAGTGTTAAAATACTAGAAATTATTACACTGCCCTCACCCAGCTGCTTTAAGAAACCACCTGGCTGGCACCATTTTCCACGGAGAACACTGCAAAGGATACCAATAAAACAATTTAAATTTGAGGTTAATTTAAAAGTGTCTTCAATCAGAACCATGAAAGTTTGTTTGACTTTACTGTCCCTTAAAACACACAATATTAAGAAGGAAATAAATGTTGGTTCTGTCCATTTTAACTCGTTGGTTGCCCCAATTGAAAGATCAATATTTTACAGCCAATAGCTTTAAGGGACAGTCTACTCCCGAATTGTTATTGTTTAAAAAGATAAAGATAATACCTTTATTACCCATTCCCCAGGTTTGCTTAACCAACACTGTTATATTTATATACTTTCAACCACTGTGATTACCTTGTATCTAAGAGTCTGCAGACCGCCCCTTTATTTCAGTTCTTTTGACAAACTTGCATTTTAGCCAATCAGTTCCCTCTCATAAGTAACTTCACGGGTGTAAGAACGTTATCTATATGACATATATAAACTAACGCCCTCTAGCTGTGAAAAACCATCAAAATCCACCGAGATAAGAGACAGCCTTCAAGGGCTTAGAAATTAGAATATGAGCCTACCTAGATTTGGCTTTCACCAAAGAATACCAAGCGAACAAAGCTGAAGAACATTGGAATGTGAAATATTTACAGTACATACACTATAACACTTTATTAAATATTACTTTTAAATACATAGTTTTAATGGTTTCAGCTACTTCACTGCAAAGGGATCCAATATGTTTATATGTTTTACTGTATATTTGCTGTACATATTTCACATTCCAATGTTCTTCACTTAAACATATATTTCTATTTATATATGTATATACTTATACCTGCATATCTATTCCTAAATATAGATGAAATGCTAAACAGACAGTTCAGTTAAACGACAAACTCCAGTGTAAAGAAATACAATTCACAACTCCCTCTATACAAGCTGTGAGCTGAAACTCAAACTAAATGCATCTAATCTAGTGTCACTTATTCAGAGCTCTAAGTTGACAATCACAAAACACTGAGATGGTAAAGAGCACACTGTCCAATCCTATTGTGAAATGTAAGCTTCATGATTCTTATTATTTCTTTAAGGGGAGTGAAGAGGAAATACTGATCACGTATTCTGCACTCAGAGACTCTTCCTTGGAATTTTGCTGCAAATACATGTCAAGATGGCAGGATTTGCCTCTGAGGAGATGCCTAATTACTCGTCAATTCAGGTCAAGTATCTTAATTGTTTTTTTCTTTTAAGTGATAAATACAAAACATATTTAATAACGGTAATAATCTAAAAGGAAATGTCTGCATGAAACACAGTCTTACGGTTTACAGAAAAGTTATCTTTAAAATGAAAACTAGCAGCCCATATTTGGTCAGGTAACAAGGGGAGACTTTGGCTTGTTTATTGAAAAGCTGTAGGGCTGTTATACAAATGAGTGAGCTGTGCTATGCCTGGAAGTGTTGATACAGGCGAACATCACAAACATGCATACGTTACAGGGAAACGGTGCACTCAGATCCCCCAAATGCTCATATGTCAGCAGCTGGGTGAGTCACTGCCTCAATCGGCTGCAGACATGAATAGCAAACCAAGATTTCCCTGCACTTCCTTTCCCAGGAACCCAAAAGGTGACTATAAAGGTGCTTTATTATACACAAGCGTAGAGCCATAAAAAGAGAAAGCCCTCCAGTGATAGTCCCTGTCACAGGGTGCAGCTCAGGGCTTGTTCCCCATACTTGTGAAGCATGGAAAAACTAGTGTGCAGAAAATCAGTAGATTTTACCAAAAATTATTGATTAATGGGACAGTAAAGTCGGAATTAATTTTTTGTGAATTACATAGCGCATGCAAATTAAAACACACTGAAAAAAAAAAAAAAAAAAAAAATTGACTACCATTATTAGATAATGCACATTCTTTTTATGTGTACACTTTCTGAGACACTAGCTCAGACACTTTGGAATTTGTCAGAATAAATATCTACTGCTCATTTGAAATTTACAACGATAGCTGTTGCATTGTCTTTTTATCCTGCCTTTGTTGATAATGGAATTATATTGTATTTAATGGTCCTTTAAACAAATCTAAAGCCATATTACTTGTTAACGACATGCCTGAAGCACGCCACTTCTTCAACACCAAGGCCTCTCCCTCTTAACCACTTAAAGATACGAGGAAGTTTAAGAATATAACTTAGAATCATCTAAAGGAAAATGCGCTACTGCAAAAGTAAAAATATTACTGTGGTGCCCATGAAATTTACAAGTGCAAACCTGCTAATGAACCATGGAGGAGCTCTTTCCAGTTTAGACAACTCCACGGAGCTGCATGAAAAAATGACCCTCAATTTCCGGTGACAGCAAAAGAAAAACAACAAAATGTCCCAATTACGGCCAAAAAGTTAATGTCCTATGCACAACAGGAGCAAAGGGAGGAATACGGAGGCTGCTAGGGAATTTAGCAAATGATGTAAGCGCTTCAGTGCTGGCAAACTTGAAACTAAAGATAGAGTTAGTGTTGCAGAAAAGCAAAGGGCATTATAAGGTCTTTTAAGGCTTGAAATATCCTCACAATATATTAATATAGTTCTGTTTTATTTAAAATTTGTGAGAGTGAAACAGAACTGAAGTTAGGAGGATGATGATGGGAAAATGCAGGGGGGGGGGTGGCACCTAAAGATCCCAGGTATATCTTTACCCAAAGAAGGTACAAGACAAGCTACGGCACTAGTTATTGAATATTATAAAAGAACAGGAGTTTTTTTTTTTTAAATACCCTATTTACAATTTGTAATTAAATTAAAATATTTCATTCCTAAAGTTGAATAATGTGTACATAGTCGATTCTAACCACCCTGTTAAATAGTCTCTGAACAATTTCAAGGAACAAAGTAAACAAATTAAACTTTTATGATTCAGATAAGGCACGCAATTTTAAAACAACTTTACAATTTAGCAAATTTGCTTTGTTCTCTTGGTATTCTTCGTTAAAAACTAAATCTAGGTAGGCTGATAGGAGCTTAGGAGCATACAAGTGTATATAGCAGAGTTTAGCAGTTTGTAACTATGTCAGATGGCTTAAGCACGCTCCTGGGTTTACATAGGATTACTCTTTAGGAAAGGTTACAAGAGAACCAAGTCAAATGAATAATAGAAGTAAAATTGGAATGTTATTTTGAAACTGCATGATCTATATAATCAATTTAAGCTTCATTTTGACTTTACTGTCCCTTTAACTTAACTACACATATAAGGGTTTCATTTATGTATAGATCTAAGTAGAACATCCTGTGCTTCCAGAGTTAAAGCATCACAAGGATATTAAGCAAATCTTCCTTTTGTGATTGAGAGCCCTTCAGACTGTAGCACACTTTGTATAAAAGTGCACCTACTGGTGATTGTGCTTATGGGCAGGACTCCCATCCCATTTAGTAGAAAACATCACTGTGACTGTTTTAAGGACTATTTGTGAAAAATATGAAACAACCCTGGTATAACTCTAGTATTGTTTGTACCTTAATGATTGTAATGTAACTCTGTATAGCGTTACTTAAAATGGAAATAAATAATAATAATAATATGTTTAGCTATACAGTGTTCTGCTAGTGAAGGAGAAGCACATATATTAAAATCAAATACTAAAAAAAACCTAAAGATTTTGTGCGATTTCTCTCCATTCTGGTGAGTTTTTGATTATTAGGCCCTGAGTCTTAGACAATTAATGATCATTTGGGAAATTGTATTCAGTTACTAGTTCGGATTTGCCTAACTGACAGAAGAATACTTAAAGGAGCACACAATGCAGTAGAATTGCATAATTAACAGGTGCATAATAAAAAGACAATACAATAACACTTAATTTCAAATAAGCTGTAGATTTTTTTCCTGACATTTTTTTTATTTTCTCCCATGTATCATATGACAGACATTAGCCAATCACAGACTAGTATACCCTGTTAGCTTATGAACATGGTCAGTAGGATTTTTGCCCCAAAAAAGTGTTAATATAAAAAGACAGGGCAAAATTTGATAATGAAAGTAAGTTAGAAAGCTTCTTAAAACTGCATGTTCTATCTAAATAATAAAAGTTTATTTTGACTTGAGTGTCCCTTTAAATAATGAATACAAGAACATCTATACATCTATTCTGCAATGCAGTTCAACTTTCAACAGCCTATGGCGCTAGTGAAAAGACATATTTGGAATATAGTGTCTGTAATGTAACTTTTGGCTATGACATTTAAAGCTACAGCATGTCTGGGAAACATCTAAATATTATGACTGTCACTGGCTGTCAGACTTCAAAAAATAAGGAAATTAAACAAAGGTAACGGAAACGGAACAAACTTTCTAAAAACTTCTATAAGCAAATTTTCTCTCTCTTAATAAATGTTACCATTTTTTTATAGCAAAAAGACAAATGTTACCAATTAGCAAGTGAGTCTCTGACAGGCGAGAAGCCATCTTGCATGTTCCTGTAACCTTTCAGCAGCTTTCCAGAACTGAATGTAGTGAAATGCTTGATACACACAGAGCCAACAATTACATTAAACCGGTTTTCACCAAATCAGGGCACAGAGGGGATAGCGGAAATAAAGGTCAACAACATTGCGTATAATATGCCAACTCTGGAATGGGATTAAACACATAGATAAAGTCAGCTACAGAGCACCAATGCACTACTGGGAGCTAGCTGAACAGATATGATAAGTCACTAACAACAGGCCATCATACACTAGCTAGCTGTTAGTAGTGCATTGTTACTGCTGAGGATTTGTACTTAAAATGACATGCTCCATCTGAATGATTTTGACTTGCATGTTCCTTGAATATATAATATCCATAAGAAACTCATACTATGTTTAGATATACTAACATGCCCTGCTGTGTACTTAATACATACAATCTAGCTAAAACACATTTTGGATTTATTTTTTTTTAAATAAACTATTAGCTGATAAGACATAACAAAATAAAGTTCTTTATACCAATAGGTAAATATAATAAAAATACACACAAGTTTAATTTTGCATTATTATTATTATTATTATTATTATTATTATTATTATTATTATTATCATCATTTACTTGTATTTACAGTTTCATCTGAATGTTTTAAAATACATTACAATGTTTCCCCCCAAAAAACAAAAACAAAATGAATGATCATTCAGGGAATAAACTAACTTTTTCTAGGGACCTATCAGGCTGTGTGTGTTACACTTCCTGCTATTTTCCCTATACAATGAAACAGTATTTTTCCTTGAGGGGGAAAGCTTCTCTTTCATAAACATGACAATTTTTTTACATACTATGTGTCTTTAACCCTTTCGAGTCTGGGCTAAAATGCCTACATCAGAACAACTGTTCCGATATAGACAAATTGAAACCACGCAATCGTGCACACGATCGCGAGATTTCAATTATTGGATCGCGTCTGGGGGGCGTCCCTACAACCCTAGGAATGCCCCCAAGACCGCGACCAATCCTGACAGCACAGAAGGCTTCAGGACAGCCGTTAGCTATGACGTTCTATTCCGTCATAACGGCTTTAAAGATCAGTCTAATTATGACAGAATAGAACGGCATAATGGCTTTAAAAGGTTAATGTTAAATATACTGACAGTAAAAGGCAACTAACATGAAGAATGGTTTAGATTGTTCTGCCAGGTGCTGACCCAAAATACTGTTTTCCCTCTGCTAAATCTCACACTTGGCTATTTCACAATACTCATGGTAATATCAAACCCAAAACCATGAAATTAGGAAATGCTTTGATATCCTCCAACAGATGACTTCAGAGCTGTCACATCTACTGGCTACAGGTCAGCCCTGTAACTACAGAATGTGATGTAACCTGCAGTGATTATATTCAAAGACTGACTAATAAATAACAACAAGCTAATGGTTAGCATCATCATTATTTAATGAACACTAAACTGCAAATGAATGCAGGTGCATGTTTGCAATAAGATTACTTTGCAAACATCCTTCATACAGAAGTTATTACTAGGGATGGGCGAATGTTTCGCAATATTTGAAAAATGAAACAAATTTTAACACATTCGTTCAAATCGAAATTCAAATGTTTACATAACATTCTAACATTCGATTTTCGAATGTTCGGTTTCGAATTTTATGATTACATTCAAAAATATTTGTTTCGAAAAATTCAAATTTATATATTTGTAATAGTATTTCTATTGCTTTCTTTAAATGTAATATTCAAATTATGCAATATTCAAATTCGAAAAATTTGAATTTATATATTTGTAATAGTATTTCTATAATGCTTTATTTAAATGCAATATTCAAATTATGCAATATTCAAATTCGAAAAATTTGAATTTATATATTTGTAATAGTATTTCTCATGCTTTCTTTAAATGTAATATTCGAATTATGCAATATTCGATCGAATTAGAAACATTCTAATTGATATATTTGTATCTATTATGTATCAATTTACTAGATTCCCTACCACATGAACTATTGAACTTCTGAATAGTATTTGTTAAATAGAATGTTAAATTCGAAATTTCAAATGTGGGCAACCGATCTATTTATAAACATTCGAATTCGAAAGTGACATTCGAAAACTGTAAATAGCATTCGATTATAGAATTTTTAAGAATATTCGTTCGTATCAACATTCGGATTTGCAATTAGAATTTCGGTAATAACATTTGTTCTAACATTCGTATTCAGAAATTTACACATTCGCCCATCCCTAGTTATTACACATTTTAGTTGAGTGCGTGCACTAGCATTTGAAACTCACATATCCTTTATATGTTCTTGGTGAGCAAGTGTAATTATTAAAAATGCTCATGCTCGTAGCCAACAGGTGCATGATCGTCAATCCCGAAAAAAGTCTTAAAATTAGACTATTTTTAATATTTTATTTACAATTGTTTATTTATTATTTGTTAATTTATTATTGAATCTGAAGGTCAAATTTGCTAATGTGTCTCTTTAAGCAAAATACATCTGGAACATCTAGAGTGGTGCTGGCACCTGACCTAAAAGATCCCAGATTGCTTATGATATTGTCATCTTATCACATACTGACAACACTAAAGATATTTAAGAGACTGCTTTTTGAAAAAGATAAATGAAATAAACCTGGTTAAAAGTGACCTATGTTCAGAGATTTTGAACTGCTGGCTGCGTTGTGGCCTTAAAGGACCAGAGATGCAGACCCCTGGTCTAGAAGGGGTGAGGAATAATGTACCAATGAATTGGTCTAGAGCAGGGGTCAGCAACCTTCGGCTGCCAGATGTTTTGGAACTACATTTCCCACGATGCTGAGACACTCTTTAGGCTATCTGAGCATCATGGGAAATGTAGTTACAAAACATCTGGGAGCCGAAAGTTGCTGACCCCTGGTATAGAGGAAAGGGTTGCTAGAGAGATTGCATCAATAAAGCACTGAGGGTAAAGGGACATTAAATCCATTTTTTTCTTTCATGACTCATATAGAACATATGTGGTTTTAAACAACTTTAGAATGTACTTCCATCATCAAATTTATTTTGGTGATATCCTTTGTTGAAGGGGATACCTAGGTAGACTCAGGAGCTGCTGATTGGTGGCTGCACATATAAGCCTAATGTTATTGGCTTTCTCAATGCATTCAGCTATCTCCCAGTAATGAATTGCTGTTTCTTCAACAAAGGATACCAAGGGAATGAGAATGAGATAATAGAAGTAAATTGGAAAATTGTTTAAAATTGTATGCTCTATCTGAATCATGAAAGAAAAATGTTGATTGTATCTCCCTTTAACAGAGTACTTATATAAAGTACGATTTTTTAGGAATGTGCTTAAAATCTAGATAGGTTGAAGTACAGGAAGGCTACAAGTGAAAGCGAGAAGAAATAAGTGAGAGGCTACGGACCACGTGAAAGATTAGGTCTATTCAGAGAAGCCTAAGATATATGCAATTCTATATGAAGGTGCAAGGTATCCAAAATAAAACCAAAATGCGGGTGTCAAGAAAAAAAAAGAAACGTGTAACTGTGTCTATATATCCATACAACTGTCTCATGTTTATCCTCTAGATCTGGAAACAGGCCCTGTATGAAAAATCACTAATGAACTAATCTGCACTCACACACAGATATTTTCTGGTCTAACTTCAGCAGACAAGGGTCATATTATTAGAAAGAAAAGAAGAAATGGTTTAGTGATTCAGACAGAGCATACCATTTAAAAAAAAGGTTCACATTTCTTTCTATTATCAAATGTGCTTCATTCCCTTGATATTCTTTATTGAAGAGATACCTAGGTAGGCATCTGGAGCACTATGTCACAGTAAGGAGTGCTGCCATCTAGTGCTCTTTCAAATGGATAACATTCTTGCAAAACTGTTGCCGTATAGTGCACCAGAAATGGGCTGGCTCCTAAGTATACATCCCTGCCTTCCAATAAGCGTTACCAAGAGAACAAAGAAAATTTGATAATACTAGACATTAAAACAAGTTAGTTATACGTTCAGAACAACAACACAGTCTATAGGCTAAAGTCAGACAAATGATAGGGCTGTACCCCTTTACATTAATAGGGAGGACTGCTATTTTATGTAGGAGTACAATATTCTCAAGATTAGCCTATAGCGTAAACAATGTGAAAACATTTTAACCCTAAACATTTCACTAATTTAATTTCAGTGTGCATCATTTTTGTCTACAGCAGTTTTATAAACAAACACAACACAAAATAGATTCCCTATGTTTTAAAAATGTGACAAGGCAAATCTGCTAATCAATAAAAGCATCATCTTTAAAAATGTTCCGATTGACACTTTCTGATTTGGAATGTATGCAGATTTTGGAGTCTGAGGTATGTTAGTTAACTAATAGTATATGTAATGTTGTTTAAATAGTTTGATGGGTTTTAAAGTCATCATGTACCCTAAAGTAGCAAGCATTGACAGTTTAGCGTAGACTGGGTCAGATATAAGTGACATCTTACCTCTATGCCTGTTAGTAGTTTTGTCAAACATCAACATGGCATCTTCAACCTAAAAAATAAAAAATAGATTACAAATAATTCTTTAACTATTGATGGTCACATCAACAAAACACAACAAAGCCGTAAAAGCAGTACATGGAAAGGCTAATTCAATCTTTGTGCCAGCGTCTAAAAAAAATAAATTCACAAAACATTAGATTGTAAGCTCCTAAGGACAGGGAGGTACAGCTCAATTTATAATTGAACGATTTATCAATAATGACAATTGCTAATTGTAGCCATTGCTTGGAAGAGGCCTCTTGACAGACTTGTTTAATCAAGCAACATAAAATAACCCTTCTGGTACAATCACTTGTGTTGCCCTAGTCCAAAGTTGAGCAACGGTGGCAGGGCCTGAATTTAATGTGCAGAGGGTTCCCCTGTGGTCCCCATTATTTCCAACAAATCGGGGAAATATCCAGTTCACCCTGAAAAAACACTTGCACCCCTAACCTAGCTTATTTGCCTTGCTCTACCACACACAACTTTACAGTGGATGTAAGCACTTTTGTTAAAAAGGTTACAGCTAATATATATCTCTTTTGCGTCTTCAGGTGCCTCACTTGCATGCCTTTGATTGACAAGATCACTGCCCTAGCCTCTGAATCAGCAATAAAAGACCAAGCAACAAGAGACTAGTGCGTTTTTTGCACAGTTGCAGCTATTAAATCTAAATTGTACAGAATTATGTGCAACTCTTTATTTACATCAATTCTGAGCATCCTAGGCCAAAACAGGACAAGCTGGTGGTGCCTCTATCTGCCTCCCCTATTACCCATCCCTCACATTTCACCATTTGCCACACACAATATATTAGCACACCTTCTTAGCAACTGGCTTATTCCTGTCCTGTCTGACTGCATTCAATGTGTAAAACTTTGGGTCTGTGCTTATTTATAGATATGTGGCCCTTGCTAATACATTCCTCATTTGAACTTCATATCTAGAAGTATATATTTTTGTTCCAGCAAACAAAACATCGAAAAAGGGGTTAACCTTTTATTTAAAAAAATATAAATAATAATAATAATAAATAAGGCCCTAGGTGAATAAAGTTGGAAACCCCTCAATTCAAAAACAAATTCTGTATTATTAGAAATCTTAATGTATATTGAATCACAGAGGCATCGCCTCGGAAAGTTTATTACAATTTTACAAGGACAAGAAGAAGTATCAGCAGTGCATTTATTCAAGTGTCTTGTACATTCATTTTATCTGTTACTTAGTCTGAAAAGAAAACACAGCCTCACTGTAAGTGCTCTTGGTCAAAACTGGCAATTTCCAAATGATGAATAAACACACCAAACTGACAATTTCCAAATGATAAACAACCAGTTTGACAGACCCCCCCCCCCCACCCACCCACCCTCTAGATTATGTAGCTAGGAAGATACATTGGAGGAAGATTGCTAGCTTTCGCCAGGTGTTTCACGTTCACCAATAGATCACAGGAAGAGAAGAAAAAATATATGCTCTTTTTCATGTCACTTGGAATCTTGCTAATATAATACACACCTCCACCTCCGGCTGCCTCTAGGGAGAAGTGTCTTATTTCTGTACAAACAGCACAAAGCAATGTGATGTGCCCTCACTATCTCAGACAAGACCTAGATTTATAAAGTGGATATCATTTTCCCAGATTCCTCTAGTGTCAGGCCTCAGGGAAGGACCTACTAAGAGGCCATATATTTACATTACCTCAGACGAGGACAGGTTAGATAACCACAATGACTGAGCAGTTGATTATATCACTTGTGCTCAAATTCAGACATCATGAAAATATGGTGTTAGATGGTTCTGAGGGCTGAAGTTGGCAAACTCTGCCCTTGGTGAATACTGGTTAAATTATAGGACAAAATAAGCTGCTACTGTCCTCAAGTAAATGCAAAGTCTGATTTAAAAAAAATATTTCAGTTCCACACATACAATTTTTGTTCTTCATTTCGAGCAATTTTTTTTAGAGAATAAAGCACTCAGTTAAATTACAAGCTGAGAGACTAAGCATCAACAGGAAGAAATTGGCTTGAATTCTCCACCAGCTGGGCATTTTGTAATTTTCCAATTGGTATATTTGGGAAGAGAACTGAATCAATTGGGCTCCAAATCAACTCTGGTTAAGGCTGCTGAGCTGTTGAAGCGGCAACTATAGCTGAGTAAATACCAGGATTTTTCAGGCTTGTTGGTCTCTGTAATTACACTAAACCTGCTGGAATGCTACTCTTGAGTTTGGCCACAGTACCGGGATCAGAACCATCCAATAAGTAAAATGTAATTACACTAATTTACAATTCTTACACAAAAGAACTTTACTTAAGGCCCTCAATAAACATTCATTTCTGCATATATCTATAGGATACAGGGGCACCATGATATAAACAAGGAGTTAAAAGAAGTTAATTCAGTTTTCCAAAGAACCCTTATTCTTGTATTTTTAGGATTTTAATCTGAATGAAATGTTTAAGTCTGTTATGATTAGACCTGTACTGACTTCTATCTGGGTTGTACGAGCCAAAAGTGGTATGCGGCCTAGTGAATTATATTACATTTATTTTATAACTGATTAACTGAATATAAACAACTACAAGCAATTGGGGACATCAGTTATATAATTCTCTGATTATTCTTATAAGACTATAAATCCAGTGACATAAGTGACTGGTGGCTCTAGAAAAAAAGAGAAGCCCCTCTTTTACCAAAATGTTTTTGAGAAGCTATATTCAAGTCATGAACGTGTGTCCTCCCAATAAAAGGAACAAAGACATGTTTAATGATTAAAGATATTTAAAAAAATAATAAAAGATATTACTATGTAGAATGCAGACATATGCCATAAACAATTAATAAGTTAAGTTCAGTATTTAACGTCTCGATTTCCATGAATAAATCTGTAGCGGGAATATTAAACAAGTGAACTACCAAAACAGGTCTAAGATAATTCATATGTTAGTACATTAAATGCTGCACAAATTCATGTAAATTAAAATGTATGAAAAAAAAAAAAAAAAAACCTATTGACTGGTTAGTAGCTTCTCCCATTTATCATGGTCCGAATACCTTCAATATTTAACTATGCACTTCCATTGAGAATATTTTGCTCCATGCTGAGATCATACAATAAATTCTATGTGAATAAACTATGCATAAAAAACATATTTAAATACTTTTGGGACAAATTGATATTTTTAAATAAACAAACAAAATCAGATAAAACTGTTAAAATACAAAATGAAGACAGAAAAAATGCACTTGGTTGGACAACTACAAAGGCTTTTCTTTCTAAGTAAAAAAAAACAAAAACTATCAATGTGCTGGCAAAGCAACCTGAAATGAAACTAAAATACTAAACATTAACAAAGCTTGAATAGGGTGAAAGAAAATAAAATGCAATCTTTGCATGCACAGCTAGTTTCTCACGGTTCTCTGTAATTCAAAGAGAAACAGTTCATAGGATTCCTCAACAAGGAGAAACGAGGGGCAGAGTCAAGGTCTCGGATTGTGTACCTTCGCCTAAGCAAAATGATATCTTTTATTTTACTTATTTTTTACTCCCCCATTCACTTAAAACAAAGGGC